>NW_007067417.1:453171-467338 GCF_000164805.1 Carlito syrichta
GCTTTGAGAAGAACACGTTGTTGTTGCCTCCTTCCTGCTGGTCAGGGGTGAGCGACAGATAACAGAACTCAACCTACCCCTGCCAAAAAAAATACTTCCTTGCTTAAAGTATTTTTCCAAAAATGCTGTGATTGCCTCAGACTAACACATCCCTACCCCAAGTTTTTTAAGAGGAAAAAGCTTAAAAGACATTTTCTCTCCTTATTCTACGGTCTACTACCTCTGCAAAGCGTGGTAAAAGGAACTTCAGGAAAGATGAAGTAACCAAGAGAATCAAGTGTGCCTTATTAAGAAGGTACATTTGGGACAATTTATTCCCAGGGCACCCAAGGTTCCAGACTCAATCTGATTTCTTCTATTGACAACAAATACCAATAAGAAGGGATTTGAAACTTGAGGATGCAGTGCCTTGTCTGAAAGGCCCCAGCCAGCCACGAGGAACCTGCCCCCTCCAAAGGTTAAGCCTAGGCGTGGCCCCCACCTAAAATGGCGCTCCCGCCTAAGAAGGCGCCCGGACAAACTAACATGGAGGCTCGGGCAAGGCTCTCCGGGTTCTTCTTCCACCACAAAGTCCACCATTCCCGCGCCCGCGAAAGCCCCTACCAATCCCAAAAGTGCCTCACCTGCTGACCAGTAGGTAACCGACAGGTCGCTTTAAATTTCTATAAAACCTGCCACACCCCTGTCTCCATGCTGCAACCTAATTCTCAGGTTCTGTAGCCACCACACTCGTCCCATTAAAATCTCTTGACCTTAACGGGTGTTGAGTCTCACTGCGCGCCACCGTCTTTCAACCGTGCCCAGCTAATTAAAAAAAATTTTTTTTTGTAGCGATGGGGTCTTATTATGTTGCCCAGGCTGGTTTCAAACTCCTAGTCTTAAGTGATCCTCCTGCCTCAGCCTCCTAAAGCATTGGGATTACAGGTGTGAGCCACTAAGCCTGATTGCAACTTCATTTTGCTATTATATTAAAGAAAAGTAAGAAAATTCTGAATCCCACCAAATACATAATTGTAGACACAATCATTGTGTATTGTTTTTAATTAGGGGCAGCTTCCATCAGGCAGGGACCACATAATCACTCATTTTATCATCCAGGGGCCTGGTGCTACAGATCAAGTTCCTGTCTAAAGTCAGAAAGCTAGTTCATGGGGCCCTGGGGTCTTCACACATGTGCCTGGACACATGTCCTTTTTTCTCAGTAGGTCACTTGGGAGCTTAGAAACAAGGGGGTGTGTGTGGTGTGTTCACACAAGTGTGTGTACAGTGTGCTTTTTTTTTTAACTTAGTTTTTCTTCATTTAGTTTAGCAATGTTTTATCATTTTAATATACATAGCTTACACATCTTTACATTGTGGTAAAATGCACATAACAGAAGATTTGCCACTATAGCCATTTTCAATACATGATTCAGTGGCATCAAGTACATTCACACAACTGTGCAGCTGTCATCACTATCTGATGCCAGGATTTTTTCATCGCCCAAAAGGAAAACCCGTATCCATTAAGCAGTCACTCTCCCTCCTGCCCCTGTGTGTATGTGTATGTGCATTTGAAAACAAAAACACTTAGTGTAAAGAAGACAAAAGCAAGGGAAGAGCTCCTGGAATTGAAGGGCAGTTGAACTGGCCTCTTTCTTGGGATCTAGAATCCACAGTTACTATCTTCATCCACATTTCCATAAATACTAGGTAGCTGCAATCATTTATTTTGTCCATTGTATGTGCCAGGCACTCACTATAACCCCAAATTGCCTTACTCATTCAGCCCTCACAACAGCCCAAGAAGTAAGGCTCTATTCTTTTTATACTCATTTTCAGATTAAAAAACAAACAAATTGGAGGTCCCAATTGGTTAAGCAACTGCACCAGTAGTAATTGGGCCTGCCGGACTGTCCCCCTAGGGCAGGATGCCAGGCCTGCATGCTCTCAGCCCCATATGGAAGGGAGTACCCTGCTTCATGGGAAGTGAGAATTTTTTTTCCACACTGTCACCCAGGCTGGAGTGCAATGGCTCAATCACTGCTCACTGCAGCCTAGATCTCCTGGGTTCAGGTGATCCTCCCACCTCAGCCTCCTGAGTAACTTAGACTACAGTCTCGTGCCATTGTGTCCAGCTAATTTTTTGATTTTTTTTGTGTGTGTGGAGATGAGGTCTCACTAAGTTTACTAGGTTAGTGTGAACTCCTGAGCTCAAACGGTCCTCCCGCCTCAGCCTCCCAAAGTGCTGGGATTAACAGGTGTGAATCCCCATGCCAGGTTGGGAGGTGAGAATTGAAATGGATGTAGAATATTTCCCTGCATAGGGGCTGGCTTGGCATGCTTTAGAGTCGGTGCAAATCACAATGGCAGTGTGTCAGTAATTCACAGGTAGACCTCTACCCCCAGCCACAACAGGGAGGGCTGTGGGCCAAGGAGCAGCTGAACTTGGACCAGGCACTGGGTAGGCCATCACCAAGATGGCCTATGCAGCCCCTGTTCCCCTTCCCGGTAAAACTGCAAAAGCACCTTCTGGCCCACGGAGCCCTCTCCACACACAGCTCACAAAATGACTCTGAGAATGTTTGTGTCTGGAAGGCACTGCTCAATTTGGGTCGTTTCCCGGTGAGATGCATTGCACAACTGACCTGCGTCAGCTGCTGCCTTCCGTTGATCTGGGGGATTTTCTTATTGTTGATTTCTTTCTTGGTTTCTTTCCTTAAAGTGAGTTGTTCTCCCAATTCAATACAATCTAGTTACATTCAATCCAGCTCCCTCTGCCCAAACACTCAACTGGGAATTGGGGTCTGGAGCCCAGACACAGAGCTGGAAAAGAAGCATCTGTGCTCACCCGAGAACAGGGGATCGAACATGTCCTCCTTCCCTGTCTTTGCCTTTCTTTGATCTAAACAGTTCCTCGTCCTCTTCCCTGTATCCTCTGTTCTCCAGGCTGCAAGCCCACACCCTCAGATTTCCTCTAAGTGCAATGGAACTTTCTGGCCCTGGAACTTCCAGTCTTTGGGCAGCATCAGCCCAGATCGAAGTCAGACAAGCATCGCCATTCTGCCTCCACCCTCACAGCTTCTGCCCATCCTGTTCTGAGTGGCTTTTAACACCCCCCATGGTCTCAAATGCTTCTCATAGTTATGAGAGTCTTTATTTGGGCAAAGCACAACATTTGGTACCTACACTATGTGAATACAGGAGGGTATACCAGCACCAAGAGGCTCAGCAGCTGGGATCCATTTCAATCACCAAGAGCCTCTGTGTCTTGAAAACCCCACAACGAGAGGGATGGTCAGGAGGGCCCATCTAATGCCTCAACCATGAGGGTCCAGCCTGCTTTCCTTGGTCTTCAGGCTAGGAGCTCCCTCAGCCCTGCTGAGTCCATCCTGACACAGGACCTCCAGGGTCATGAAACTCTTTCCCTGAAAAAGGAAAGGAAAGTGGTTCCCATGTTTCTCGGTTCACGTCCTGGAGACCATCGCAGCCAGAGCCAAGCAGGACAGACCAACCGGGGGTGGGGCCTTGCTTTGTTTCTGAGATGAACATGGCTCCTCCCTCCTCCTCCTTGCCCCCAGTATTTCCCATCCACCTCCTTTCCCTCTCTGCTGTCTCACCTCACCCAATCTGTCTCTGCTGTCCCACCCACCCAATCTGGGGGAGGGAGGGAGAGAGTTCCCAGGGTTCATTCCTGCTCCCTGGGCCTTTAGAGTGACATTCCATGGCCCTGTTCCAAGGGTCACAAAATACGGAGCTGATTCTCGGCCTTGCTGTTAGCAAACATGCTCTCAGCTGCTCAGCAGGATAATCAGTTATGGTAATTTTTCCCTCAATGAATGAGGTTCACAGAGGAACACACACATCAGGCTGGTGGCGCTGACTTCCCCAAGCACACATATGGCTACACCCTTCAGCCAAGCCCAAACAGAGCAAGACACATTTGCCAGGCTCATAGAGTCTCCGCACCCCCAGCCCACTCCTCTACCGTTACCTCCTCCAGAGCAAGACTGTGAGCTGCACAGCTGCCTACTCTCCCAGGAGAGCCGGTGTGCTATGCTTTATCCAGAAGTGAATCTGCACTCCAGTGGTCGGGATGACTCCCACCCTTGAACCTCTGCTCTGCCTCCCCACTAGACTACGAAGCTTCCATGGACAGAGGCCATATCTTAGAGATCCCAGTGTCCCCAGAGCCTGGTGTGGAGCTACTGCAGATGGGAGGAAGTGGATGCTCTCGGTGAATGAATGAACCAAGGAATGAACCAACAGGTAAATGTTTGTCTCCAGAGATCAGAGCTGGACTCCTGTTTTGAAGAGAGGGATCGGGTCCTTTGAGAGTGATATTTGCTCTTGGGGAATCCCAGCCATGGCTGTAGATTTTTCCACCCCGAGAGGTCCTTTCCTGTGCTCCCCCTCTCCATCCTGTCTCTTCTTTTGACCCCTTGGCCCCACCTAGCTTACAGCTCACCCACCACCTTGGTTCTAGTTCCTCCACAGATGAGGCCTGGTGGGCTTTTCCTGCAACTCTCGTCCTCAAGACGATTTGTTTCTGTCACTCTTTTAACTCCATCCAAATGACAGAGGTCTCCCACCTCCCAAAGCCTTTAGTCCATCAGACATTTTGTTCTTCAGAAATTAAGCTGGAACTTGCTTGAATGGCCTTTGGAATGAAAAGAACACACATCCATTAGTGAAACCCATTTTCAGTGGATTGTGCAAAACTATTTGCCAGGAAAAATTCCCTTGTGTCGTAACACAGTCCACTTCCACAAACTGATGGCTCTTCAGCCTGTCGTCACCCATAGCATCTTGGACGTTCTCCATTCTCTCTCCAGATAGGTGCTGAGTTATCTGATGATGGGAAGGTCTAGAAAGGCATGGAGCAAGTAGAATATGATGGGCTGTGTCCCTGACTTTTTGCTAAAATGCACTTATTTATTGAGCATCTATTATGTGCCAGGCATTGAATAGACATGATCACCCTTCAGTCAGCCCATGAGGTAGGCATTCTTACTCCTCATTTCCAGATGAGGAAGGAGACTCTTCCATGTTTCTCCTGGTCTGTTTCACTTTAAGTTTGAGCTCCCTGTATGACATTGTCCCATACCTGTGTCCTTCTTGATTCCACTGGGGAAGATAATGGAGTCAGGCACAGAGGACTTTGCTCTGGCGGCAAGGAAAGGGACATGTCCTAGCACCACTGTTCTGGTGAGTAGATGAGGCTGATGCTGACACGATATGGAAGGTGCTGAGATGATGGTGACCATGCAGACCTATTTTTTTTGCAGGAGGAAGCTTGAATATCTGAAGCTGCAAGATGGAAACTTCCCAAGAAAACATAGTATCTTTGTCATTTCAGCTGCCATGATAATACCATAGACTGGTGGCCTTAAACAGCAGAAATTTATTTCTCACAGTTCTGGAGGCTGGAAGCCCCAGGCCAGGGAGTAGCATGGTCAGGTTCTGGTGAGGGCGCTCTTACTGGCTTGCAGGCAGCTGCCTTCTCACTATGTCCTCACATGGGGGGGGAGAGCGAGGTCTCTGATGACTCTTAGGAAAGCATTAATTCCATTGGCCCAGGCGCCCTCCCTCATTACCTAACCCTAATCACCTTATCTTCACACACCTTCTCTGGGAGGTTAGAGCTTCCACATATGAACTTTGAGGAGTCACATTCAGTCCATCTCACACAGTTTCCCAGTGTTCACCCTGTCCTTTGCTTTATTTTCTTCTGCGTTTTCCTCAATGTGCAGCAAAGGTACTCAGATCTAGTGTATGGTTGGAGCAGATTTATTTGGCATTGTACAAGTTCCTGCAGTGGAGGCACCAGTGCCAGAAAGGACCTTGGGAGCCCTTGTCCCCACTGTGCCGTTGCTTGGTGTGGGGGACCTACTAAAGGAGACTGCATCCTCCCTCCCCAGCCCCCGGGGAGGGGAAGGCGGCAGGGTGGGTACTTGAGGAAGCTTTAAAAAGCTGCCCATTCACTGCTCGCTTGTTGTGTAACTTTGGATTTTATTAAACGATTCATTTGTGTGCTTTCCCTAAGGGAAACTGGAGGTGAAGGGCGCGATTTTATAAATAAAAAATTAACTGTGGGTGGCTTAAACATGACTTCTGCTGATGGTGATCATGGCAGGAGAGCCACATCAATTTAAGAGGTTTTTTTCTTCTTTTGTGGACTCAACTAACAAAATTCACCTTTGGAGGAGGGAGAGGAGAAGAGAGGAGAGAAAGGAAGAGGAGAGGAGGGAAGGGGAGAAGAGGACACCTGGCTTTAAGGCTCTGAGCCACCATCAAGGAGACTGGGAAGTTCTAGTAGGTTCTGGTCATCAGAGTGGCCACTGGAGAGAGGCTTTGGTTTCTGAGCACACAGCCCATACTTAGGCCTATGGAAAGGGCCACCCTATTCATGGACTTCCATGGTAGCAGGGCAGGAGTTGGGTTACACTGTGCTTGGAGTCCAGCCCCCTCTCCCAGGCAGGACTTAGTACCACCTGCCCCAAGTCCCACCTTCAAGGTCCTTCCAGGCACCCTAGGCCTTTGATCCCGCTCCAGTGGGCCTTACCCTCTACCTGTATGGACACCCCTGAGACTTAGGGAAGTGGAACAACTTGGCCCAAGCCCCACTGGCAATGTGAGTTGAAGTTGGGTTTGTAACTAGACCACCTGACAATGGGCTTGCTCTGAAAGCTAAGTATCCTGCTTGGGGCCGAGTGTGCATGGTTGGAGCCTGGAGCATTGGTGTGAGCAGACAGCAAGCTGACTCCCCACGGAGCAAACCCACTGTACTCCTTCTACTCCTTGGAGGGTCTAACCCCAACCTGCCCCAGGGTGTGGGCAGCCTCAACATCCAACATCAGCCCAGACCCTCTATCTGTTTGCAGTTCCCCAGACCTGTCACCCCTCTGATCTCTATGACCACCTGGCTCTTCTGGCTATGCTGGGCATTGCAAGGTTTGGGTGCCTTTGCCCGTGGGCTGCTGCCTGGGACTGTGGACTCAACCCCTGCCAATTGCTCATGTGATATCTCAGAAGTTCTGTTGGGTGGAATGAGGTCTGCAGGGACCTGTCCGTGGGTAAGATGTTTCCTTTGCTTTGGCTGAACCTGACGCACACCTGACATGAGTTCAGGGGTCACAGGGAGGGCTCACAGCAGAGTGGCATTTATAGCATCCAAGCTGTGCCACAGCCACTCCAGTGTAACTCTCTCCTGTCCCTTGCTCGGCCTGGCACGGCAACTGAAGCCCAGAGAGGGAATTTTCCCAAGGTTGACACAGCTCTGAAAGGGCAGAGCCAAGACGAGAAGGCCCAGTGCCACCAAGCAGATGGCAGCCCAGGAGACCGGAGACCCCCCCCGTGGATGCGGAAACAGCCTGATGGCCCAGAGGCAGGGAGGCCAGGTGGGAAGGCCAGCGTGCCATCTCCTCCCTGGAGAGCTTCCAAATAGGCGAACCCCATTGCCTGGAACCCAGTGCTGGGTTGTTTCAACAAATCTAACAGACGCCCATGTGGACTTCAGTGTGTGGGTGAGATGCCATCTGCACTGGGTGGAGCAGTGTCCCCCAAAATCCGCATTCTCCCAGAAGCTCAGATTGGGACAGAGTCTTCTTCCAGGTGCAATCAGTTAAAATGAGGTCATACTGGATTAGGGTGGGCTGTAAAACCGGGACTCACAGAGACACATACTGGGAGAAACCCGCGTGAAGACGGAAGTAGAGATTGGAGTGGTGCATCTATAAGCCTGGGAATGCCCAAATTGCCTGGAGCTGCCAGAAGTTGGAAAAGATAAGGAAGGATCTTCTCCCTGGGACTTCATGGAGGGACAGATGGTGACATCTTGATTTTAGACATCAGACTTCAGAACAGAAGGAGAATAAAGGTCTGTTGTATGAAGTCCTCCAGTTTGTGGACACTGGTATAGCAGCCACAGGAAGGCAACCCACCAGCCTCCCCCAGAGGCCTCCTCTTAGCTTCAGGGCAATTCCCAATGTGCATTCGCCCACCCTTGCCTGCACACCGCCTGTTCTGGCCTGGCTGGGCCTGGCTGGGCCTGGCTCCCAGACCACAGCCACCTTTCATCATGGTCGTTATCCTTCTGTGGCCTTCTCAGTGATGTTACTCTTGACCATGCAAATCCCTGCCACACTCACCCCTCCTGGAGTTGTTCTAGTGCAGACCCGAGGGACTTGGGGGCCATTGTCCACAGAGCCGGGTGATGCACGTCACATCGGTGCAATGCGATCGGACACTGAAAAATGACTTTCAGGCCACAGGACCCTGGGAAAACAGTTGTTCCCTTGAGGGGTATTTTGAAGCCAGTTTTTTGTTTGCTTGTTGGATTGTTTTATTTGAGTTTTTTTGTGGTAAAACACACAAAATGTAAAATTTACCATTTTAGCCATTTTTTTTTTTTTTTGAGTTGGAGTCTCACTCTGTCGCCCAGACTGGAGTGCAGTGGCCGCTCCCGGCCACCGCAACCTCGACCTGCTGGGCTCTGGCGATCCTTCTGCCTCAGCCTTCCGAGTAGCCGGAATTACAGGCATGCGCTACCACGCCCGGCTGCTTTTTTTGATTTATTGTAGAGATGAGGTCTCGCTGCCCAGGCGGGTCTCAAACCTGCAGGCTCAGGCAATCCACTCACCTCAGCCTCCCAAAGCCACGGGATTACAGGCTGAGCCACCGAGCCCGGCTCATTTTAGCCATTTTTAAGTAGACAGTTCAGTGGCATTAAGTACATTCACACTATTGTATGGCCATCACCACCATTCAGGCATAGAGCTAACTCTTCATTTTCTCCAACTGAAATTTTTCCCCTGAACACTGACTCCCCATTACCCCCTCCCACCCCCTGGAATCCTCCATCCTATTTTCTGTCTCTATGAATCAGACTAGTTAGAAATCTCCTTTAAGTGGAATCATACAATATTTGTCCTCTTGTAATTGACTTATTTCACTTAGCATAATGTGCTCAGGGTTCATCTATGTTGTAGCATGTGTTAGAATTTCCTTCCTTTTTAAGACTGAATGATATTCCATTGTATGGATGGGCTACGTTTTGTTTATTCACTCATCTGCTGATGAACATTTGGATTTTAAGCCACTTCTTAAAACAACAGGAAATCATATGATTGGCCACATTTCCCATTTGGCTTCAGCCTCTAGCAAATTCAGAAAACAAAACAAAACAAAAAAACTGTGGTTCAACCTTGCTAGGTGTACTAAAAAAGCCTCCACAGCCTTATTTTTCTGTCCCATTTTTTTCCCATTGTCTGGTCTTGACCTCTATTCGTTGACATGTTTCCATCTTATTTTATGTGATATGACAATGGATGCAAACCCTGTATAGAACAAGAAGAAATACAAGCTAACACAATCCTCAGTTTCACACTGTTCTCCAAGTGGTCCCTGATGCCACCTGATGTCACACTGGGCTGGGCACCTCCTGAAGGGAGCTGGGCCTTACAGCTACCCTGTCTCGCAGCCAGGCACAGGAAACAGTAATGCCGAGAGGAACGCGGTCTCTGCCCCCTGAGAACTCCCGGTCTGTGGGCCATGAGCATCTTTGGATTGCCAGATTTCTCGGTCACTTTCCCTCCCTGGTGTCTGATTACGCTGAGGAGGCGGTTCTTTCTCCTAATGCAAACTAAAAGGAAGTGGAGTCTCCATCTGAGCTGCCCTCCCTGGGGCTGGGCGTTGCACACCAGGTTCCCTCCAGCACTCAGCGGAAGTGGAGTTCAGTGATGACGGTGTCTGGGCAGCTGTCCAGTCCCCACTTGGCTGGTGTATCTTGCTTTTGTCACTACCGCCGCTTTGAAAGATGGCTGCTCTCGAGTGCAGAGAATCAGCCTGGCCATGCTCACAGCCACAGTTGGGATATGTCTCCAGACCCATCTGACATCCCTTGGAGCAAGGTCCTTAGGATACTGAAGGTGCCCCACTGTCCCACGGAAAGGGCCTGGCTGGACTGAGGATGTGGCGTCTCTGCGGAAGCATTGGGTGGGACACTTGGGTGTGCCCTGCCCAGTTGTGTCTGTGAGCAGCCACAGTGGGCTGGGGGTAGGGTGGGGACAGGGACGGGAGGTGAGTTCATATACAGGGCAGAGGGCACCATTGGGTGTGCAGACAATTGGAGAATGCTGGCTTCTTAGATGAGTGTGTTTTGTCATCAGTAATTTAGAGATGCCCTTTTTCCTTTAGGAGATGGGCAAAAATCTCACTTCCTAAGAAGATCCCCTAAGAAACCAACCTGTTCATTCCTCTAAGATTTTCAGATATCTGTCTTGATCAACCTACTTACAAAATACAAATTGACTGGGCAAACTGGGGGCTGAGTGCCAGGAAAGTTGGTTTGCAGAGTCCCAGGAGCTGGGTGGGGGGGGGTCAAGGAAATGCCCAGGACTATGGGTGGGAGGCATGACCAGCTCCCTCGACTGGCTTCTGTGATGCCTCGAGGTAGACACACAGAGAACATGACCATATTGTCTGAATTTAAGACAACAACTAGATAATTGTAGAATTAGAGAAAAGCAGTGCAGAGAGTTACGTGTTGGGGAAATCACAGGATGGAACATCTGCAGGTCTCCTGGCCCCAAAGAGAAGAGAGGACAAGGCAGGACCCTGGCTGTGCTTAGAATGTATGTAGGTGGTTGATCCACATTCTGGGCCCAGTCTGATAAACCTGCCATGGGTTACTCAACCGCTAAGTGCCTCAGTTTACTCACCTGTAAGGTGGGGTGATAGGACCCTCTTCTAGGTGACTTTGTGGGGTTTAAAGGCGATAAGGGTGCCTGGCCCATGATGGAGGAGGAATAGAGCTACCCCAGGCAGTAATAGCAGGAGTCACTCAGGACAAGTGTCCTCCGTGGGCAGACCTTGGGCTGAGGGTTCCACCCAAACAGGAGGAAATGGGTGGGGTTCTCCCAAGCCTCTGGGGCCCAGGGGAGGGTGAGAAATCTAGAACAAGCCCCAAGACTTCTGCTCCTCTTGGCCCCAAAGTGGCAGAAGGGTTGGTGGTTCTGTGACCAGCCGGGCATCCATCCCTGGCAGTGTGGAGCTCTTAGCGACTCGAGTGGGGTTCACTTGCACCAAAGTGCCTTTCTATCCGGGAGGAGACTCACACCTGAGATAAACTGTGCTCCCTAACCTGCACTAGTCTCCTGGGAGGTAATGATTTTAAAAACAAAACCGAGAGGCGTGCTTGCATACAGTACTGTGTCCTCCGGGGTGTCTGTGGAAGCACTTTGCACATCTCATCAGAATCTTCCTTGCAATCCTGCCAGTGGGTGCTTTTGTTTCTAGGCACCGGTGAGGAAGCTGAGGCAGCAGAGGTGTCATGGTCAGCTCACTCTCTTTGGGGACTGAGGTTGGAAGTGCAGGGTGGTGGTGATGCAGAGTCATTTGGCGTCTGGCCTTGTTCACCAGCAAGACCCAGCTCCAGAGAGACTCTCTTCTGGCCTAGGAGCTCTGCAGGTTCAGTGGGCAGCTTGAGAGACTGTGTCCAGCACCTCTTCCATGGGCGGGTTCCTGCTCGGGCGCTTTTTCCGAGCTGGGACCTGACCCCAAAGCTGGGGAGGGATGGGGGTCTTCCCACCAGCATAGCCAGAGCCCAGAGCAAGGCTGCCCTCTCTGGGTCAACAGCATCACATGCTGCCTTGCTTCCTGCAGCTGACAAAGGACTCCTGAGACCACTAAGCCTCCCAAGCCCTGCAAACCCGTCTCTGGAACCGCCGTGAAGCCTGGGGACTTGGGCACAGTAACGGCTGCCTACTGGAGCACCTGCAGCCAAGCGCGCTTAGGTCTTCAAAGCCGCCGTTTATGCTGGGGCTGCGGATTCTGGCCAGGAGATGCTGAGCTTTGAACAAAGTCAGAGCCCGCTCTCAACCGTTCCCTCCATGCAGCATGTCCCGGGCTGCTTGGCTCCAATCCCCTCCGTAGTCACTATCTTGTGTTTTCTGTATTCTAATACTTTGATGTTTGGGGCCTTGCTGACCCCGAGAGACGGCCCCTCCCAGAGTTAGACGTTCCTTGAGGCAGCAGACAACTAACTCAGGAGTGCGCTTTTTATATGCAAACCAACCACCCCAGAACCCACATTCCCAGCCACCTCCTTGTGCGATTTCCACTCTCAGGCCACAATTCACCTGCCCTGATCACCCCAGGGCCAGATATGGACAACCACAGAGAGCCAGACAGCCCCGAGCCCACTCAAATGATGCAAACTAGCCCACCTTAAGCCTGCTCACCCTGCCTGGCTGATCCCTTCTCAAAGAAGCCACAGTCAGGACTCTAGCCTGTGTTACCCCTATTCCCTCTGCCTCCCCACTGGGCCCAGTGCTTTCCCGTGTGGCCCCGGTTCCATGCCCCCTGTTTCTAGGGATCTGTGAGTAGATAGACAAGAATCACCATGACAGTCGTTTCTGTGTCTGTCTTTCCACACCCGACTAAAACAAGGTACCCTTAAGCCTCTGCCAGCCTCACCCTTGTGCCTGTATGCGTCCCCATTATGGTAGTGGTGGTTCATACCTGTATTCCCTGCACTTTTGGTAGCTCAGGTAGGAGAATCGCTTGAGGCAAGAAGTTTGAGGCCAGCCTGGGCAATATTTTGAGAACCCATCTCTACAGAAAAAAAAGTCAGGCATGGCACATGCCTGTAGACCCAGCTACTTGGGAGGCTGAAGAAGGAGGATCCTTTGAGGCCAGGAGCTTGAGGTTGCAGTGAGCTATGATCACACCATTGCACTGTAGCCTGGGCAAGAGAGCAAGACCCTATCTCTGGGGGAAAAAAAAGGGGTGAAATGTGAGGGCTTCCCTGGGGGCAAGAAGTTCGTTTACGCCTGGTGCAGCTTAGAGGCTGCCAGAGCCACCCCAAAAAGACTATTATGCCGAGCAATTGTCTTTTGGATTAACACATTTCTGCTCGCGTTATCCATTTCAGAGTCTTCTACTGAATATGACCTCAGAATTAAAAAGTGAACGTGGACTTCCATCACACCCATGTCCCAGCAAATGTCTGCCTGCAACTAACCTGCATTGACAAGCGGCTAATTTGCGGATTGTGCCTGTATCGACAGTTCGGTTTATTTAATAATAGATAGCTGCTGTCTTCCCTGGCTTCTGTTCACGCAGAAAGTCTTTGCCGAGACGGAAAACATGATGAATTGTGAATGTGTTCACACTCACATGCCTGAGTCCCGAGGCAAGTGGTCAGGACCTTAAATAATAATCACAAAAATAACTTTCGTGATAGGAGGAGGCCCTAGTGAGGGCCATTGGGAAAGCAGATCTCTTGGTGTGGGCAGACCCAGCTTCAGTGGTTGGCCCTCGCTGGACGGATATTGGAGTCAACGCACAAGTATGTCGGGGTGAGTTCTACACATCCCGCCTCACTTTGAGGACCTCTGCTTTATAAAAACACTAAAGCAGGGCTGATATGCCACAGGAAAGCAGCCCCTGCAAATTTCCTGCAGGCAGTCACCACCCCTCTGCTCTGCCCTCCTGGCTCAGCCTCCTTAGTGGCTCCCCTGGGCTTCCTTCTCCCTTATCCCCGCTGTTCGTAGCGACATACACCCCAGACAATCTTCTCTGTGCTTTGGTTCTATCCATTCTCCATCCTTTGAGAATTCCCGTATGCAGGTTTCCCATCCAGTATCTCTGGTACCTCCTAGGCATTGCCACTTGGTTGCTTGTGCCAAGGTCACTCAACATGTGGGGCAGATAACAGATGACGGCCCCTCCTGAGGAATCTCCTTTACCCCTGTACCTCCTATTTTAGTCAATGGCACTGAAATTGATCTTGCACCTCAAACTCAGACTCTCCGGGCACACTCTCTTTCCCCCTCCCGTGTCCCCAGTGCCCTACCTAAGCTGTCTTCTCCAGTTCCGTCCATTCTCCCTCCTTGACACTATCTGTACCTGTCGGCTCCCCACCACTCACAAATTCACCTGGCTCAGGCCCCCTTCTCTCCTTAGAACACAGCACAGCCTCTGACCTTGATCCTGGCCCAGAGACCCCCATCACTCTCATGTGTAGCCTCAACTCAATGGCCAGACAAGTTGATTACATGGCAGATCCCACCCCATCCCACATTTCGACAGTTGCCTGTAGGCTTGGCGAGAGTTGGAAACCACTTGACCTAGCGCCTGAGGTCACTCAACCCGGCACCAACCATCTTCCCACCCCACTCCTCCC
>NW_007067417.1:467358-510352 GCF_000164805.1 Carlito syrichta
CATCATGGGTCTGTTGTCAGGTCCAGGAGAGTTTCTGACGGCTCACCAGTATACTAGTTCATGTTTCTAGATCTTTCCCTTCACTGCCTGAAAAGACCTACCTCCCCCCTCTACCCCAGACTCTTACTCAGTGAAGGATCAGGTGGCCTTTTCAGACTTTATTTTTCCTTCCTTTTTTTTGAGTCAGGGTCTCACTCTGTCACCCAGGCTGCAGTCACGATGATCACGGCTCACGGTAACCTTGATCTCCTGGGCTCAGGTGATCCTTCCACCTCAGCATTCCAAGTAGTTGGGACTACAGGCACATGCCACCACACCCAGATAATTTTTTAAATTTTTTGTAGAGACAAAATTTCAGTATGTTTCCCAGGCTGGTCTCAAACTCCTGGACTCAAGCAATCTGCCTACCTTGTACTGGGATTATAGACATGAGCCACCGTGCCCAGCCTAGCTCTCATCTTTCTTGGTCTCTCAGTAGAGCAGGGGCCTGTTGGCCCTCTGGGAAACAATCTCTGTCCTGCCCCCACCTACCCCACTGCTCGGCCATTCCTCTCCACTTTCCTAGTGGCAACTGGATATCGGAGAGCCTGGAGGCTCCATCCTGGGCCGCCCTTCTCATTCTTTACTTTCTCTCCAGACAACTCCAAGGCCTTGGCTTCAACTCCCACCCCGAAGCCAGCGATGCCTAACTTGGCCGCTCTAGCTCAGGACCCCAAGAACCTGGCCTTCAGCTTCTCTTGAGACACTTTCAGGCTCCTCTAGCCCGACATGGCCAAGGTTCAGGGGCTTCTCCCAGAAACTTGGTTCTGCCTCCGTGATCCCTATTTTAGTCAATGGAGCCATCACCCGTCCAAGTGAGCAAGTCCAGCCGACAACTCCCTCCCCTCTTCCCCCATCCTCCAATTCATCACCTACTATCAGTTACCCCAGAATGCTTTCCTCACCTCCATGCTGCTTCCCTGGCACTGGGCACTTGACCCAGATTCCATATCACCCATACCTCTTCTCCCAGATGCTCCATCCTTTCCTCAAATCCCTCATCTGCCTCCAGCTCCAACCCCAAATGGCGCGCTCAGTATTGCTTCCACATTTTTTTTTTTTTTTGAGTTGGAGTCTCACTCTGTCACCCAGACTGGAGTGCAGTGGCCGCTCCCGGCCCCTGCAGCCTCGACCTGCTGGGCTCTGGCGATCCTTCCGCCTCAGCCTTCTGAGTAGCCGGAATTACAGGCGCACGCTACCACGCCCGGCTAGTTTTTGATTTATTGTAGAGATGAGGTCTCGCCTGCCCAGGCAGGTCTCGAACCCCCCGGGCTCAGGCAATCTACTCACCACAGCCTCCCAAAGGCGCGGGATTACAGGTTGAGCCACCGAGCCCGGCTTTGCTTCCACTTTAAAAGCATTGCCAACCTCAAGCCTTGGGGCCTCTGAACTGCCTGCCTCCCCTTTCACCCTTGATAGGAGGCCTGGGTTCAGCTCCTACATGCCAGTGCCTCATCTCAGTTCAGATTCTGCAGAGAAGTCATCATTCAGCTCCTATGGGCCCAAGGGACTAAAGAGACTTCCCATGTTTATGTGCATGGTATGTGGGGGAATGGGAAGGGGGCCTCTGATCAAAATAACTTTGCTAAGGAGTAAGAAAGGAGAGCCCCAGTCCAGTCTCAGTGGCTCACCCCTATAATCCCAGTACTTTGGGAAGGCCGAGGCAGGAGAATTGCTTGAGGCCAGGAGTTTGAGACCAGTCTGGACAACGTAGCAAGACCCTGTCTCAACAAAAAAAGTAAAAAAATTATGGATCCTCCCACCTCTGTTGAGGTGAGAGAATCACTTGAGCCCAGGAGTCTGAGGCTGCAAAGAGTTATGACTGCATCACTGCACTCCAACCTGCATGACAGAGTGAGACCCTACTGCTAAAAAAATAAAAATAAAAACCAAAAAAAAGAGGAGAGCTCTTGTGCTCGCAGAATAATGCCCCCCACCCCCACCCCCTGCTTCCTCTGGTAGAGAGGGATTAAGTTTGCTGATCAGCAGACTTTAAAATAGGCAGACGGCCCTGGATTAGCCAGGTGGGCTCAGTGTCAACACAGAGTGGAATTGCTGTGGAAGAAGGAGGCGGGAGAGGGCATCGGTCATGTGATGTGAGAAAGACTCAACCAGTCATCGCTGGCTTTGAAGATGGTGGAAGGGGCTGACAGCCAAGGAATGCAGGCAGCCTCTAGGAACTGGAAAAGGCAAGAAAACAGACTCCCCCCTAGAGCCTCCAGAAAGACACACAGCCCCCACAGCACCTTGATTTTAGACCAGTGAGACTCGTTTCTGACTTCTGGCCTCTAGAACTGTAAGATCATACATCTGTCCTGTTTTAAGCCACTAAGTTTGTTTTGGCGGCCGTAGAGATCTAATATAATCCTCTTCGGGGAAAGGGCCAGAATCACATAATTCTGTCTCTGTACACTCCTCCCAGCCAATTGCTTCTCTCAATCTCGCCCTCCATTCCCTTCCTCTTCAGGTAATGTCCACAGAGAACAAGGCATGCACCCAGCCTCTCCATCAAGGCAGGAGGCAGGAGGTGTGGATTCACGGCAGGGAGCTGGGAGATCTCAAACCTCACCAGCCCCAGTCACCCCTCCTCAGACTCCTCCCTTATAAAGGGGGAAAGAGGATTTTCTAGATCACAAAGTCCCGGGGCACCAGCAGCAGGAGGACCTGCCCCCTCTCTCCAGCTTGCCCAAGCCCCCACCTCGAGCCTTCTCCTGCTGTCTACACTCTGGGAAGCTCAACAAAGTCACTCTCTGAGCAACCTCTGTGTCTCAGCAGAGCCTCTGGCCCTGTCTCTGCCCAGGGGGTGCTGATTGGGAAGGGGCAGGGAAAAGGGGCACACAGAGGCTTCACAGGGCTGTTTTTGGATCCCCATCTTCTCTCAGTCCAAGTAGATCCTGGTGCCAACAGACACAACTTAGAGGGAGATAACTGTGTCTCTTACCAGCCCAGCACACCCAGTGCTCCCTAAAGAGGGGCACTCAGACAGGGCCCATCTTCCTCTTCCCTGCCTCAAATACCCCTCCCTCCACCACACACACCCAGACACAATGCCAGGGAGGACTCAGATTAATTTAACTTTTAATTATATTCACTTAACAAGATTATCCAGCTGAGGCTTTAAAAAAAAAAAAACCTGCCTCCTCCCCCCAGATGAAAAAAGCCCTCTCTTTATCTATTTATATCCGGTATATACATAACCAGAAACGAATATTTCTTTATGGACCATTAAAGATTTAATGTTTAATTTATAGCCACTCTCTCTGGCGGGGTGTCCAGGCACAATGTCAACATTTTTAATTAAATGAATTTTCTTTAATCACAAAGGAAGATATATATTTTAAAAGCCACATTTGAACCAGCTAGTGGCAGCCTGAGCAGCTGCTTCCAGAAGGTGTCGCTGCTTGGAGAAGGCGCTGGGATAAGGGAGACTTCTCTGGAATTTTGAGTCACAGGCTGGCCCATTTGTCTGTAAGCTGGTGCGGAGGGGGGAGTGAAGGGGTAGGGGGGTTGTGCACTCCCATGAGAGCACAGCAGGGGAGGCGCCCAGATGCTGTTTGCTGAGCATCTACTAATGCCAGGCATTGTCCTAGAGGGGTTTCACACATCATCCTATAATTCTCCCAACTGTGGTTCATAAGGTGGCCATGGAGTGGATTATCCCTGAGGAAGTTCAGAGAGGTTGTGCGCCTACCTGAGGTCACAGGGTAATAACTGGAAGGATGAAGAACCCATGTGTGGGTCCAGGTTGGATTCCCAAACCCTTTCCTCCTCTTTCCTTCTCCCAGTACAGCCTTCTGACAATGGGCTCAGGAGAAAGTCTTGTTCTCAGAGGGCATCAGGAATTCTGAGTCATCAGTGGCTCAGATGAAGTCGCTTCAATGCCCTTATGCTGATAGGGAGGCAAGTTCACCATGGCATCCCTAGCACCCTGGACATAGGAGCCTCCCAGAAATAATCTGGTGAATTTTGAAGTTCATGAGAGCAAGGATGATTCTCCAGAAGGTTCTCAAATGTTCATGGAGCAGGGTCCCTGAGGTCTGGAGGAGGCCAGCTGCGGCTAGCGCTGTTCTGCCTTATTCACAGCCCTGCCTCTGGGTGACACAGGTGAGGGACATCACTCTCTACTGGTGCCCCTCTGCCTTGGCCCCCCATCCTCACATCCTCAATCCAGGACATGTGGCCCCAGGGCTCAGCCTTGAAGCTGACTGACTGGACTCACACACACTGACCACTGGACACAGATGGAAGGAAGAACCTCTGGGTTGTCAAGCCTGTACTTGGCACCGTCTAGGGTCCTGGGGATAGAGATGGAGCTTCGGGAAGCTGGGCCTGGAACCTCAGCTCAGGCCCAGGGCCTCCTCTCGGGGAGCTTCTGCCTACTCTGATCTGATGCCGGCAGGGACCATTTCTGAGTCTTCTCAGCCCCATGCAGTGTCGGTCCAGGCTGCGGCAAGCATGGACCAGTCGCATCTGTGTGAAGTCCCCTTTTCCTGAGTGGGTTCCTTATCTGCATAGGGTCACTGTTTGGCCAGGCCCAGTGTTTGGAAGGGTTGAATGGATCAGGCTATGGCCACTTGGCTGTCACCATGGGCTGAACTTTCTGAGGACATGGTGGGGCTTGTAGGCTGACAGGGTAGGTGGTGCTATGCCCCCCGCTCCAGCTCCAGGTGGCATCTGGGCAGGCCTGTGTGAACAGGGGCCGTTGTTTAAAGTGGAAGGCAGGCGGCTCTTCCTGAGGGGCCAGAGCCCACCTTGCTGACTTCCTGCCCTCCACAGACTGTGTCTGCTTGGCTCTCTCCTCCTTAGCTGGTCCTCTGAAACTTGACCTCTCCCCAGTTTCCTACCAGGTCATGCCTAGGCTATGTGCCTCCCAGCCGATCTGGTCCTGCCCCTAGGACAGGAAATGGGCAGTCGGGTGGCCACAGGTGTGTTGAGGATGTGGCATGAGAAGGAGCATCAGAGAGGAAGTCTGAGTGGTGGTGCCGAAGGCCCACCATGGTGGGGTCCAGCCCAGTGACTGGACACTAATGACACCATTGAGAGACACTTGGATATAACCAACATCTATCCTGTGGTTCCAAGAAGTCACCTCACAGGGGCACATTCTTCACCCCAGAACCCTGTCCCTGCATCTGTGCTTGGGAGCAAGGCCATGTTAATTTGAACTAAGGGTGGACATTAGAGGTAGCCAGAAGCCGAGACCAGCAGAAGAGGTAGCCTTTAATGGGGTACTCCATCTTCTCCTGGCAATGGTGTCTCCCCAGGAAGACCCAGGCAGATGCTGAGTCAGCACCGCATGGACAGGGCAGCCGAGCTCAGTAGCTGGCTCTTGGCCTGGCTTCTTGGCCTGTGGGTCTCCATCCCCAGAGGTACCCATGGCTCAGGGGAGGCATTCCTGGGCTTCTCCCTCTCTCCTGGCTGCAATCTCCCTTCCCAGAGAGGCCCCAGATAGGAAGTCCCCCACGTCCTCCCAGGGACAGTGGGTGCTGCTGACATTGGAACTGAATCTACACCATACCCAGAACTCTCATCTTCAGCTTGGGACCAGGTTTCCTGGACCCTCTGCTCACTGGAGCACAGGACAGACTCAGCTGCCTCTCCAGCCCATTCGCCCTGGGGCATTCCGACCTGGTCACCCAGAAGATGCCGGGTCACAGTTCTCTGGGAATTCTTGGAGCTGCCTTCTGACACATGAACTTCCATGGTGCAGATGGAGGGAACTGACAGACCGGCCAAAAGTGGGGAAGCCCCAGCCTATTGTAGCCCTCTCCAGCCCCCCAAGGCGTGCCCCCTGCTCCCCGCCCCCCTTTCTCAACCTTCACTGTCTGTGGAGGTCAGTAGTCTTACTGCTGCCTCTCAGCTTTGTGCCTTCCTACAGGGAGGCACGCTCGTCTCTGGGGCTTCTATTCCCATAAACCAACCCTTCATTTCTCATGTGAATCCACTTTAATTACAAAGCTAAATAACGAGAAGGAAATATTAAAATTAAAAAAAAATTCCCTACACAAAGCAAGTTTGCCTGTGCTGGCCACCGACTCCGAGAGCCAAGGCCCAGTGAGGATGGCACCATGCCACTCACTAAAAGCATGAGTGTCACTAAATCAATAATTCATTTACTTTAATGAGATAAGTACTTTGAAAACTAATTGCAAACCTGCTCCATTTACTCCGACCCGTTATAGCCCTTAATGTAAATTGCAGAACCATGGCTGTGGGAAAGAGAAAGTCTTTAGGTGAAGACACTCATCTTCCTCTTTCTTCTAAGAAAGAGAAAGAGCTCGCAACGCGGGTGGGAGGAATTTGGGGAAGCGGTGAAGTTAGTCCCACTCCATCTGCCCTGCGGTGAGGCAGCGGGTGTACCCCTCAGCATGAGGCTCAACTCACACGGTTCCCCTAGGAGAGGGGAGAGCACTGGGGAAACTGCAATGTAGCAACGTACACTACAGTCATCACTGGGAGGTGACTGTCCTGGGGTGTCTCTGGAGACTCAGACGGTCTGGTCTGCTCGTGGCCCTCAGCCGGCAGGTGCTCCAAGAGGCTCCTCCCTGAAGCCCTGAGGCACAGTTTCAGTGACACCGGTGTAGGGATGAGTGTTGTTCTGAGAGTTTTCGGCTCATGCTGGGCAAGTGAAGTCCCAGAGGGTCCCAGTGTTCCACTGGCTTCCACCGAATACAAGCCCGAGACCAAAAAGATGTTTCGAGTGAGAGGCTCTGGGGAGCTAGCTACCATGCTGCTGAGATTGCAGCCTGTGCTGAGCTGCGCACGCGTCAGCAGAGCCCTGAAGTTAACCATCTACCAGGGATTTGGCCCAGGAGCTGCGGAACTCATAGGATCAGGAAAAGATACCCAAGACCTCCTCTTTGTCCTCTGTCTTTGTTTTGGAAAAAGAAACAACAACAAAAAGAAACAACAGCTGGCACATTTTCCAGCTTCTAATTTCTGAACTCTCTTTCTCTCTCTCCCTTTCTTTTTCTGTTTTTTGTTTTGTTTTGTTTTTTGCCTTACTGGGAATAGATACTAACACCTGAACAGAAGTCTAAGGTTGCTTCTTGGTGTTTTTAGGAAGAACCTAGAGAGTTTAGAAATTAAGGCTTCATACATCTTGGAAAATGTAGAACCTACTTTTGCTTTGCTGCTAAGTGCTGGTCTGAGTTCCCAGCATTGAATCGTTCCGCTAAACCAATCCTGCTCTCAGGGCTGACTCGGTGCAGGGAGCTCTCCACCTGTAGGCAAAGTCAAGCACTGGAAAGCAACCTCTAATTATACACCACAGACACAATGAGGAAGTATCTGAAACTGATTACATCTGAGTCTCACACTCTACTCACCACTCCTGTCCTGAGGCAAAAGCAGAGGATAAACTCTCCATCCACTCAGAATCCACCAGATATGTTGCTACAGACCGCTGTTATGATTCAGCCTTTATTGAGCACAAGAATGTGCTAGACCAGTCCTTCTCACTAGGGTCACTGTCTAAATGGAACATGCCTTCCTCAGGCTGGGGGAGCAGGGGGCACTAATAACACTTAGGGTCAGATCCTGGGAAGATTAAAAGGCGCTCTAGAGTCTCAGAGCCAAGAGAGAATGGGGTAGGGAGTTTGGTAAAGTTCTCAGTTGCACAAAGCAAAAGAGATGGGCAGGACCTTTGGGATAACAGGGGCTGGCACCCAGAGCTACTGAAGAGGATACTATTCAGGAAAGTCTCCCCTCTGGGTGGGGATCCCGCTCCTGCTACCCTCCTCCTGCCCTGCTGATTGCAGAACAGGGCCCCTGGCATAAGTTGCTTGAACTTGACCAAGCTTTCACAGTCAAGGGGTGCAGAGAGGGTGTGGCTACTCAGTGTCATGTTCAAAGACATCATCCCAGCAAATGCAGCCCCAAAGTCGCCGTGTGTTCTCAGAGCTGTGCTACAACAGAGGCTGCTTTTTTAAGTGGCTGCAACCGGGTCTCCAGAGTCATTCATCATTTGCAATCCCAGCTCTAAGTCATTGCTCGAAACAAGAAATGGCAAAATTCTCTTTCCCTTGTAAATTCTGCACTTTAGGCTGAACTGCCTGCAGGCACGAGAGCAGGGTGGCGGTGCACACCAAATGCTCTTTTCCTGTAGTCTCACTTCTCCTTGAGACACTGACCAGATACCCAGGGCGCATCTGGCCCAGCCTGGCTTCCGTGAACTCTGTCCCAGGTGCCACATTGTCCACCAGTCGAGGGTGGAGCAGGAGGGAGCTGGAACAGTGCTAGTCCCCCTTGGGGTCCACCTGCAGGACCTGTGGTCCTTGCAGCGAGAGGATGTGTCCTGGGGTTCCAGCTTCTCCAAGGCAGGGGCAGCTAACAGGGAGGGACAGGAGGCATCCCATAGGGGTTGTCCCTGGGGTAAAACCTCTTCCATCTTTTTGAGAAGCAGACACATTGTAAACCAGTCTCATCTGGGAGGCAAGGCATGAGAGGAAAAGAAGGCGAAGGAAATTTTGGGACCTAAAAAGAGAGGCTGTTTTGCTGCCTGGAAGAAAGGATGCTCAGCCGATGCAAGAGAGGCTAGGAGGCACTGGAGCAGGGCCATGCTGATATGTAGACATGGTTCCCATTGCTGGGCATGGCAAACCTGTTCCCCAAGAGCGGGGAGGCACAGGGTGACAGGCTCAGTGTTGTCTAGGGTACACCCCTGCACACCAGGGCTCACAATAGAAGCATGGACTCCACACCAGCACTGTTCTTAGCACCTTGCTGTTTGCTATCTTCCCCATCCAGTCCTCAAGGGGACCCTGAGAAGCAGTTCTAAGCATCATCCCCATTTTACAGATGGGGAAACTGAGGCTTGGACCTGTCGGCTGCAAGTGTGAGTGCAGGGGGCTGTGAATCCAGGCAGGTGGTCCTGGCACCGTCTGGACTCCGAGCCTCTTTCCAAGAGATTCAGAGTCCCTGGGAAAAGAAACGACAGAAAAAGAAAGAAAGAAAGAAAGAAAGAAACAACAGTGGCACATTTTCCAGCATCTAATCTTGAGGGGGATTTCTGAATTCTCCTTCTATCCCTTTCTCTTTCTGTTTTTTTTTTTTTTCTCACTGGAAATAGACACTAATACCTGAACAGAAGTCCAAGGTTGCTTCTTGATGTTTTTAGGAAGAGACTAGAGAGTTTAGAGATTATGACTCTAAACATCTTGGAAAATGTAGAAGAAACTACTTTTGCTTTGCTGCTAGGTGCTGGTCTGAGTTGAATCATTGAGCTAAACCAATCCTGCTCTCAGGAAGGATTCCACTTGCCATCTTTCCCTGAGGAACCGTGAGGACCATTGGAGACCTCTGTAGCAGAGCCCTCTGGGCAGGGCAGAGCACCATCTGAACCTACCTCTCACTCCCCGCTGTGTCTAACTAGCATTTGCAGAGCACCCCAGGCCTACCCCAACTCATCAGCCACCTGGTTTAATCATCAAATACAGATGTGTGGAGTGAGGGGAGGAACAGGAATCTGTTTTGTCCCGCATCAAATGCCTTCATACATTTCCCACTGCCCAGAATCAGTGTGAGGTCCCCTCCCCTGCTGAGGCCCAGCTTTTCCCTGGAGCCCCTCCCTGGGGGCTCCTGTGCCTGGTAACCCGCGCCCCCACCATAGAGGATCTGTTGCAGTCTGTGGCCTGTGTCTCCACATCCCCTCCAGATGGAACCCAGATGGGGTCCTTTCCCCCCTACCCTGGAGCTGGAACCCCTGAGGGGGAAAGACTGTGGCATGAAAAGAGCCTCAGGAAGAGCCATGAGGATCCCACAGTGAGCACCAAATAGAGCCAGAGATGCCCACTGGCCACCTCCAGGGTTGAGAGGTTCGCTGCTGAGGCCAAGCCCAAGAGATCTTGAGCAGAGGGGACGCTGCTCACCAGAGCCAAAGCCCGAGCCACGGGGGCTGCTCCTTCGCCTAGAGAGGCTTGGCCATGCTGGCCTGTGATTGAGGATGCAGCGCAGGTGCAGCCAGTTTGCCAGGCAGTCAGGCCGGATGGAGATTCAATGTTCCTTCTGCTGGGAACAGGAGACATGGCCAATGAGAAGGCCATCAAGTGCGGAAAAATGGGATGTGAGAGGGGACTTTCAGTCCACATCTCAGAATAAACTTCAAAGTCCTTCCCTGGCTCCAAGGCCCCACCTGCTCTGGCAGGCCCAATGCCAGACTTCATTATCCTTGTGCTTTCTCTGTGGGCGCCAGAGTGGCCTCCTTGTGGCCCTGGAACCTGTCAGGCACACTCCACCCCAGGGCCTTTGCACTGGCTCCAGCCTCCTCCCTGCTACAGTTGTTCCTGTTTTCCTTAGATCTTTGTTCAGATATTTTTTTCTCACTTAGTTAAAATTGAAGCCCCACACCACTTTCATTCCCACTCCAGGCATTAGCACCCTATAATGGCATCCATTCCTTCTACTGCCTGTCTCCCCTGCCCCAGTGTAAGCCCCAGGAGAGATTTTGATCTGTTTTGTCTACTGATGTGTCTCTAGAGCTCAGGACAGGACCGGGCACAGGATGGACACTCCATAAATATGTCTGAGTAGATGAAGAAGGAGGTATAGCACCCATGAGGTGACATACACAGGGCCTTTCTTCCGTCCTCCCTTCCTTCTTTCTTTTCGTTTTTTCTCCCAAGATCCAAGACCTGTTTTTCTCCGGCAGAAAGTAGTATCCAAGTTACGTGGGAAGGACCCAGAAGCAGAGGATGCAGGTGGAGATGCTGTTACCAGAGTCCACCACGAGTCCCCCAGGACTGCGCTGTCTGAGCCCTCTCACACACGGGGTTCCCCGGAGATCTCTTAATAGTCCAGATTCCAGTCAGTAGGTCTAGGGTGGCGGCGAGGACTGAGAGTGCATTTCCCATAAGGTTCCAGGTGACACGGATGCTGCTGGTGCAGGGACCATACACTGAATAGGAGCTCACATACCTAGCAGGTAGATAGCAGAATCCTGTCCTAGCTGATCCTACCCCATCCTGCCCTACCCTGCTCCACCCTGTGTTGTCCAGTCCCATCTTATCCCATCCCATCCCATCCCATCCTTCCCTGTCTTATACTCTCCTGCCCTGTTCTATTCTTTCCAATCCTATCCCACTCTGTCCTGTGCTATCTTACGCTGTCCTGCTCTGCCCTATCCTGTCTGACTCCATCCTATCCTATCCAGTCCATCCCATTCCTTCCCTTCCCATCCCATCCCATCCCATTCCTTCCCTTCCCATCCCATCCCATCCCATTCCTTCCCTTCCCATCCCATCCCATCCCATTCCTCCCGTCCCATGCTGATTACCACCGGGACCTTGGTGTGGGGCCAGGATAAAGGCTGCCCACCACAGGTTTCCCCTGTTCATCAAAGAGGCCCCCGAAGTGACTTTCCCAGCTGCTTCTTGGCTGTTTCTGAGAGCCTGAAGAAGGGAGGGGAGAACTTCATGGTGCTCACGACCACCCAGTGGAATTGTCGGTTTGTTTTCACTGGAGCCTGGGGAGGGGAAAGGCGTAAGGACACCTACAATATTTATGTCGAATTCCTAGGGACTGTGAACTCCTTCACATTCTCAGAAACTTGCAGTTACTCTGAAATTCCTTTTGTCTGCCTGGGTTATATTCTAAACCAAAATAACAGCTCTGAAAGGGCTCATCATGGGTCATGGCTTTGTACATGCTACATGGCACAGCAGCAGCTAGGCCAAGCCCAGGATGCTTAAAAACTCTGAGCCCCAGCTTCTCCCACCCCTCACGGAGGCTTCCCAGAGCTCAGGGCCTCTGCAGCCAGGGCCAACCCATGCCATCCATAGGAGTCCCCAGACAGGAGCACAGTAAGGGAGGGAGTACTTGGGGCTGGCCTGGGAGCCAGTCACGATCCTGCACACCCAGATCCCATCCCAGTGGACCCAGCCCCTCATTTTGGTTTCTCTACTGCAGAGCCAGACGAGGACCTGCACATTTTTCTCTGAATTCCACCTCGGTCATTCTCCTTTCAAGAACCATGAATGGGCAGATCTCCATTGATCGAATACAGGGACGTGGATTAGGATCTGAAATTAGGTCAGTGCCAGTGTCTGCTCAGAGGGCAGAACCCCGTCATCCCTGTTCCATTCTCGAGCGGTGGAGGGAGGACCAGGTTGATGGAGGGGCGGCAGGCACGGAGCAGGAGCAGAGCTACGGATCTGTGCCTGCCCAATGCCCCCGCAGTGCTAGGCTCTGTCCCAGCATGGGGCACAAGGACAACCAGGCCAAGACTGGGCCAATACAATCTGTTTCTTCCTGTTGGCTGGAAATCAACCCATATGCCTTTGGCCATGAGTGTTGGGGCAGCCCAGGTAGAGAGATGCTTCTTCTTGCTCCTTAGCTGCAAAGCGTCAGCTCTGGTTGTCTTCTTCTTGTTTTAAGTGGCCTGTCTGCCACTGCGGCTGGTGCACAGTCACTGGGCTGATGAATTACACAGGCAGGAAAGGCCGGAACAGGTAAGGCTGCAGTTGCCACCTGAGGAAATTTGCTCTTGGCTGTTTTGGGTGGACGCGACACGTGGAGCAGGCCCCGGGCCTTTAGCCTGCAGTAGGGCAGCATGGCAGGGCCGAGAGTGCTATGAGATCTGAGAAGTGGCCGGGCTTGGTGGCTCAGCCTGTAATCCCAGCACTTTGGGAGGCTGAGGTGAGTGGTTTGGCTGAGCCCGCAGGTTCAAGACCAGCCTGGGCAGCTTGGCAAGACCTCATCTCTACAATAAATAAAAAATTAGGCTGGGCTTGGTGGCTCAGCCTGTAATCCCAGCACTTTGGGAGGCAGAGGCGAGTGGACTGCCTGAGACTGCGGGTTCAAGACCAGCTCAGGCAACTTGTGAGACCTTGTCTCTACAATAAATCAAAAATTAGCCAGGCGTGGTAGCGCGTGCCTATAGTCCTGGTTACTTGGAAGGCTGAGGCAGAAGGATTGCCGGAGCCCAGCAGGTCGACGCTGGGGTGGCCATGAGTGTGCCACTGCACTCCAGCCTGGGCGACGGAGTGAGACTTCAACTCCAAAAAAAAAAAAAAAAGAGAGAAGCTTGGGGAAACCCTCCCTTGATGATCCACTGACGTTGGGGCCATCCCCTGGCTGTGTTCTTCCTCTTGCCATGACCCCACCTGGTTTTCAAGGCTCACCGTTCTGGAAACACTCAGGCTAGATGGAGAATATAGCAAGGGCAAACTTTTCATGATTTTTATTCTATTCCTCTCTCCCAGGCCAGCATTTGGATGGTGGCCAGCACTTTTAAGGAGCAATCCAAGTGCATGTGGGTATTTTATAGGCACTTTGTAAATTCTGTAGCACTTTAAATTTATGTTATTTGTTTGGAACACTGGAAAGGCATGTGGACTTTCTGCGGGCACTGATGCTTCTTCTCTGGGTCAGATTTTTACCCTGCAGCCTGGATGGAAGAATCCTGTGCCGCTCTCAGCAGGAGCCCAGGGAATGGCAGCTGGAGAGGAGGCAGAAAGCCAGAGGCTGCTCCGACCAGTCATGAGCCATCCCCACCTCATTACCTCCAGGTAATGTCCACCTGGGAGGCTGGCCAAAGACACCAATTGCTGCTGCATCCCCACTGTCCAGACAGAATCTAAGCTCCCTGAGATCCAGGAACTATTGTTTCCTGGAATAGTGCTGGACACACAATAGAACTCTGCATACATCTGGATGAATGTGTTTGTGCAAGGAGCTGAACTGTATCTCCAAAAAGACATATCCCATCCTAATCCCTGGAACCTATGAAAGTAACCTTATTTGGAATAAGTGTCTTTGTAGATGTGATTAAATGAAGGATCTTAAAAATGAGATCATACAGCTGGGCTCGGTGGCTCAGCCTGTAATCCTGTGCTTTTGGGAGGCTGAGGTGAGTGGATTGCCTGAGCCTGCGGGTTCGAGACCTTCCTGGGCAGCGAGACCTCATCTGTACAATAAATCAAAAAAAAAAAAAAAATCAGCCGGGCGTGGTAATGCATGCCTGTAATTCCGGCTACTCGGAAGGCTGAGGCGGAAGGATTGCCGGAGCCCAGCAGGAGAGGCTGCGGTGGCCAGGAGCGGCCACTGCACTCCAGTCTGGGGGACCGAGTGAGACTCCAACTCAAAAAAAAAAAAAAAATGAGATCATCCTAGATTTAGGATGGGTCCTAAGTCCAATGACTATTGTCCTTATACAAGAAGGAAGGGAGATTTGAGACAGACACAGGGGAAGGAGGGGAGATAGAGATTGGAGTGACTCAGCCACAAGCCAAGGAACACCTGGAGCCACTAGAAACCGGAAGAGGCAGGAAGAACCCTCCCACCGACCCTTAGAGAGAGCATGGTCTCTTGATCCCAGACTTCTAGCCTCTAGAACTGTGAGAATCAATTTCTGGAAGCCCCCACTTTGTGGCATTTGTTAAAACAGCCACAGGACATCCATTCATTCTTACTGGTCTGGAGTTGAATTCTGCCAAGAGCAGCTTTTCCTTGTAGCTTTCCCAGTTCATCATCCCAGTCGATTCTGCTTCTGTTTTCCTCCTTGGATCCTCAGCAAAGATGGGCCCTGGGCACAGGCTCTTAGATGGTGAGTCCCGATTTTCTGGACGTCCCCCGCTCTGTGCTTTCTTCTTGGCCCCCGGCCCTGTGGAAGGTTCTTCCCAGGAGGAGGATGAGTGAGCTGGATGAGAATATGGAAAGTGCCCAGCACTAGTGGTCTGGCTGTCAATGCTACCCTAAGGAATGCTCCATCCAGGGGGAGGCAGATTTGAGGCAGTAATAAAAACAGCACCAAATTCATCCAGAAAGCAGTCCACATGGTATCCATTTTGAGTGGACTTTGGAGCCCCTACCCTGCCAAAAACCACACTCAGTGCTGGGTCCTGACCCCATATTTCAAAGGACAAAAAGCAGAACACAAACAGCTCCCCTGAACAAAATGCTCTCATTGCCCCTTAGCCTGTAGAAATGCTCCGAATGAAACCAGACTTCGTGAGCTTGCTATTAAGTTTTTAAATGTCATGCCGTGTCCTCCCCAAAGCCGGCCCTGGGGGTCCACAATGATTAACTGTCTTCAGGCAGCTGTGGGGAACAGCTAGCCATGGGGACTCATGGAGCCTCTCACTTAACGAGGGCTTCACCCGCAGCGGCGAGACTACGTCCTCCCTCTTGGTCTTTCCCTTCCCTAATAACCTCTCGTGAAGGACCTCATCAAACGCTTTTTGAAAACTCAGGTAAATTATGTCCACTGGGCTGCCGGGATGCCTGCCACTGTATTAACTTTTTAGAGCACTCTGGTGAATTAGAGAGCCCATTTCCTTTTAGCTATGTGGAGTGGTTTGACCTTATTACCTCCGGGCACACGGGTCTGTAATTTCCAGGGTCTCCCTGGCTGATGTTAGCGACTTTCCAATTTCCAGAAAGGGCTTAGTTTCCGAACGCCTTTCAAGATCACTGCTATTTTATACTTTCTAATTCCATTAGGTGAATCCTCTCCCATTTCAGAGATTTAGTGGGCTGGGATTTTGCAGGTAAGCTTATAAACCACTTCCTGAGAGCCTGTGGCTAGGCAAGTCTGCCCATTCTGGGCGGGTTGTGTTCACCCGTGGCTCCAGGTGACTTTGGACAGGTGGCTCAGAACTGGCTTGGAGAGAGAGACCCCCCCCCCACAGCTCAAGTTAAGAAGGCTCATGGCACAGCATCCAGACTGCTTAGGCAGCAAGAATTTCAATTCGTTGGTCATACAAACACTATGTAAATCCGTTCGTTAGCACTGTGACAGACTTAGACCAGAGCAGGCTTTTTCCCTGAGGGCTACTCACTGCAGACCTGGGTAGGTGTGAGGTTTTCTCCTCAACCATCCCTGCCATATCCAGCCTTCTTTGGGAACCACCCTGCCTCCTCCCTGCAGTTTCAATGTTGATTGTGATGTGAGCGGCACCTTGGTCAAAATCCCAGAGCAGTTTGTGGTCCCAGGACAGAAAACAGAAACAACTTTGAAAAAAGTTAAGGAGTTTCCTGTCTGTCCTGGCCTCTGTCCCCAGCAGATATGGACAACTTAGATCTATGGGGCACCTTCTCTTGAGCACATTTCAGCCCCTTGAAGGGACACATTCTCGTGGTTTGGGAGTTATTTCGTTGCACTTTTCTGTTTCTGATTTACCTGTGACGGTTATAGCTTCTAACTGTCCATCTCATCCAGGTGTGGTTTCTGTGTTCTTTTGGGATTGTTTTAGAAGCCGAGCTCCTTCTGCACTTTTCTTGGGGGTTATCTGCCATCCCCAGGACTGGAATTATCTGGCTAAGCTTATGTATTCTGTGACTGCTCATTTTAGTTGAAGGGAGGCTGCTACTGGGCCGGATTCCTGGCACAGATTTCTAGCTGTCCCTGAGAGCCAGGAGAGTCTTTGGAATATTATGAAGTGACTCTCATGCGAGAATCTCCCCTCTTAAGGGTCTAGGGAGATGACTTTAGGATGAAGGCTGGTCACCAGAAAGACCAGCTTTGGGATTAGAGGGCTGGAACTTCGGATCCACCCAACCTCCAGAGAGGGATTAAAAAGCTCTGGACACGTAGGCTCAGTGGAGTGTCCTGCTTGGTGAGCATGTGGGTGTGCTAGGAAAGTGACAGGGAGAAGGCCTGGGAGCTCTGAGCTCCCTCTGAGACCTCACCCTACCTGTCTCCGTAACCATAAGCTGTTATTGTAATTATGGAGCTTCCTTGAGTTCTGTGAGATGTTCTAGCAAATTATCCCAACTAAGGGGGCTGTGGAAACACCTGAATTTGTAGATAGCTGATCAGAAGGTGGTTCCCAAGATTCATGGCTTGCATCAGAAGGAGAGCAGTCTCACAGAAGACTTTGCCCCTCTGCCTTGAAGTTGGAGGCTGACTCAGTGGTCTGTGCCAGAATTATTTTGAAGCCCATCCACTTGGGGCAGCAGTGGGGCATGTCATCAGATGCAGAGGGGTCAGGGCCTTATCCCATCACTCAGCTCTGAGTTTGGGGCCTCATATTCTTTGTCAAGTCACTTGACCTTGAGGATTTTGCCTCACTTTAAGCTGACGGAGTTGGGACAAATGATCTCCAAGGTTTGTTCAGTCGTGAGACACTGTGACCCAGATCCACAATCTTCATGCCACTCACTATGGAAGAAGATGCCGGAGCTCATGCCCTTGCTGTTTGGGACCCTGGATGCCACTATTCCTCTGTAGGAAAGACCTCCCCCCAGCCATGGAGAAGCCCAGGAAGGGTCTATGTTGTGGAAACACGAGGGTGTTGATTTGCAGGTGAGAAGGAGGAGCTAGAAATCTCCAAGAACAGGGAGGAAAGGATGGGAAGAAGGCATCATGATGGATCTGGGATCTGCCCATGGGATTTCTCACATGTCTTCCACTGTCATTCTCAATGATAGGATTCAACTTGTGTGTGTGTCAAAATGCACTTCATCCCAATGCAAATGTTCCCTTTCTCCAGTAGTTTTGAGCCTCTTTTATGCTCTCTCCCCATCATCCAGTTCCTCTCCCATTTCCTGAAAGCCTAGTAAACATATTTTCCAGCTACATGTGAATAACAGTGAAAGTCCAGTGTCTCTACACTGGCATCCCCTGCCGGGACTTTAGGTCATCCAACTAGATCTTAGTGGACCTCCCAACTGCTTCCACAATGACCCCCAGGGGTTCCCAGTTCACCTCGCTTCAAGCTTCACCTCCCATTCTGTTTCCTGGGAATGACTGAGGTTGTCTCTTGATGGTGTCCCCCTGGGGCTAAGTGCTGTGAGCCAGACTGCACAAGTCAAGCTCAGCCCCTCCCTCCAGGACAGACTTTCTGACTCACCATTAACCCAGGGTTCTACTCACTCTTGCTCCCATAGGGGCATGTCTACTATCCTCTGAGATCTTACTGCTCCGCCCTGGATGGCCCTGCTCCCTTTTCATGGGACCACAAAACCAACCTTCTCCTTTGGGACCCCAAGCCTCTGGCTGAGCTCCATTCCTCACTCCTTCCTGGTCTCTCCTCCCCAGTCACAGCCAAAGGCATGTCCTGGCTGACTCCAGCACTGTGCAATGACCCAAGGCTCTGGCAAGCCTCTTCCTCCCTGACCTCCTGTGCCCTCACTCCGTCCCTATATGTCCCCTCTCTAGGAGCCCCTTGGACCTGTTCCCACGCTGTGCCACCCACTCCCTGCCACTCTCCTCCCTCTTTCTAGTACTCTGGCTCCTTTCTTGTCTTGGAGGATGCTGACCTTGGAGTTTGTTGGGACAGCTCATCCCTGTGCCTGAAACAGCTCCCTCTCCTTCCTGTGTTCATACTCCTCCTTTTCCAATTGAGACCTTGAGACCTTGTACTGGGGTGAATAGTGTCCCCCCCAAATTCATATCTACCTGGAACCTCAGAATGTGACCTCATTTGGAAATGGGGTTTTTGTAATTAGTTAAGATGAGATTGGCTGGGCTTGGTGGCTCAGTCTGTAATCCCAGCACTTTGGGAGGCCGAGGCAAGAGAATTGCCTGAGCCCATGGGTCCGAGACCCACCCGGGCAACTTGGGAAGACCTCGTCTCTACAATAAATCAAAAAATTAGCCAGGTGTGGTAGCACGCGCCTGTGGTTCCGGCTACTTGGAAGGCTGAGGCAGAAGGATCGCCTGAGCCCAGCTGGTCGAGGCTGCGGTGACTGGGAGCGTGCCACTGCCATCCAGCCTGGGTGACAGAGGGAGACCTCGACTCAAAAAAAAAGATGAGATCATATTGGATGAGGGTAGGCCTCCCATCCATTGACTGGTGTTCTTATAAGAAGGGGAGATTTGTATATAAAAGATAGAGACACACTGGCACACACAGAGGAAAAGGCCATGGGACAACAGAAGCAGAGAGTGGAGAGCTGCTGCCCCAAGTCAAGGAACGCCTGGGGCCCCCAGACACAGGAAGAGGCAGGGAGGGTTCTCACTAGCTCCTCAGAGGGAGCAAGACCCTGCCAACTCCTTGAATTCAGACTTCTGGCCTCTAGAACTGTGAGAGGAGACATTTCTGCACAAGCCAGACCATTACCCTTGACTCCTTGGCATGCAGTAGGTGCTCAATAAATATTTGACCTTCTCACTCCTGCTTCCAGACTTCTGAGAGGTGTGGGAGAATCCTCTCTCTTAAGAATCACTGCCACCGGGCTCGGTGGTTCATCCTGTAATCCTGCGCTTTGGGAGGCTGAGGTGAGTGGATTGCCTGAGCCCGCGGGTTCAAGACCCACCTGGGCAACTTGGCGAGATTTCATCTCTACAATAAATAAAAAATCAGCCAGGCGTGGTAGTGCATGCCTGTAGTTCCAGCTACTTGGAAGGCTGAGGCAGAAGGATCGGCGGAGCTCAGCAGGTCGAGGCTGCAGTGGCCGGAAGCATGACACCGCACTCCAGTCTGGGTGACAGAGTGAGACTCCAACTCAAAAAAAAAAAAAAAAGAATCACTGCCTTGGCCAGGTTTGGTGGCTCAGCCCATAATCCCAGCACTTTGGGAGGCTGAGGCGAGCGGATTGCCTGAGCCCGTGGGTTCAAGACTGGGCCAGGCAACTTGGTGAGACCTTGTTTCTACAACAAATAAAAAATTAGCCAGATGTGGTAGTGTGTGCCTGTAGTTCTGGCTACTTGAAAGGCTGAAGCAGAAGGATCACCAGAACCCAGCAGGTTGAGGCTGCAGTGGCCGGAAGCACTCCAGCCTGAGTGACAAAGTGAGACTCCAACTCAAGGAAAAAAAAGAATCACTACCTTATAAATGCACCATCTCTAACTTCTCTGCTATCACCTGGCCATCTGGTTCTTCCTCCTAGTCTCCTTGGGGACTTTTCACACCTTCTCTTTTCTCCCTGACCTCTGACTCCTCCACACCCTCCACCTGCCACAGGTGACCTGAACTCCTACTCTACCATTAGCTCCCTGCAACCCCAGTGTCTGTCCTCCTGGGTCTGGGTCCTTCCCCCTCCTTTGTCTATTATGGTCCCTCTTCAGTGACAACATTCTTTCTTTGTCATTAGTATTTAAGTGCTGGGTTCCCTTCCATTGTAAACAAACACAAACAAGCACTCTAGCAAGGGTAGTACTCAAGACTAGAGATTGAGGGCCACTCAGGCTTTTGTCATTTTTTGTTGTCCGGGGAACAGGGCTGGGCCCAAGGTCTATTTCAGAGCACTCTGCATGAAACCTGGCATCATGAGAATTTTCCAGAATGCTTCTGGCCCTAGGGCTTGGAAAGGGGTAGAGAGCATTTTGGTGTGGGGTGGACAGAGGCAAGATGTTGGAGGAGCTTGTGCACAGAGGAGATTGTCATCTGCCCCAAGTCTCTGTGGCTCCCAGTGAAATTGCCAAGTCAGGCTCAGCCTGGTCAGCCGAAAGGGTTAATGGTGCCCTTGGGGGATGTTAACAGATGGAGCTAGCCCTGGGGGACCTTCAGCTGGCCCCAGTCCTGTGGCATGTGCCTGGCTGTGGGATGGGGTTGTCACCATGAAGCTCAGCCCCATTGACATCAATGTCTGAGTAGGGCAGGTGTGAGTCAGCTGAAGTCGGGTGCAGGGAGCTGGCTTCAGAGCATAAAGTGTTAAGATCAGAGGACAGAAAAAGCCAGGCTGCAGCAAGCCATGCCTTCCCATGATAGTGATAGGCAGTGTTTGCAGGAAAGAGTGAGACACCTTCTGTGGAGGAGGACCCTGACTGGGCCCAGCAGGCCGGAGCTGACCCAGGTCTCCCTTCTCGTCTGTTTCCTGCAGGAACATCTCTTCCAGGCTTGGCGACTCAGCACAGGTGTGCCCCAGATTAGTGTCCAATACCACCCAGACCACGTGGAGAGATGGTCAGGTGTCAGCAGGGCTGCTGAGCCAGGGCAGGGGCAGGCACTGACCCTGCATGCACAGCTGGCCGAGTGACAGCCACATGCCCTGGCTGGTTCACCCGCCAGCAGCATGCACCTGTCTGGCCACTGCCTCCCCCTTCTGTGAGTATTTCCAAGATGTGCTCCTGCCGTTTGGCTGGAGACTGGGGAAGCTTCGGATATTAGAGTGATGAAGAGTTTACCACCCATGTGACCTTGTGCAAACTACTGGACCTTGCTGCCTCAGTTTCCCCATTGTGCAACATGAAACAATAGTACCCATCTCATCAGGTGGCCATGAAGATTGAGTGAGTGAATATTTTTAGCTGCAAGGCAAGGAGCCTGGCATGTAGTAAGCACTCAGCAAATTTCAGGTGCTGTATGCAGTTCAACAACAAATTTGAGGTATTGCAGCTTCTCCCATCAGACCCTGGAGGGAACTGCTTTGTGTGGCTGGGAGGAGAGGCAGCCATGGCCTCTCTCCTCCTGCTTACATTGGGCAGAGATTGTTCCTGGCTGAGGGGATCAAGGAGCCCCAGTGGCACTGGGCTGGTTCAGTGGCACCTGAAAATGACCCTGACAATATAGGGAGGTTTCCTTTGTTCTCCAAGAAGCTGGGGTACAATTAACAGGTGTCCTTGCATATCCCACTCCCAAACCTGCTGGTCCCCAGACTTCCTCACCCCAAGAAATGGCCCCACCATCCACCTGGCTGCTTGGCCACAGCCCGGGTACATTCCCCTGCCCAGTCCACCTTCAGCAAGTCTCTCGGCCTTTCCTCCAAAACAAATTCCAAGTCCCCTTCTCCCAAAGTCCTGCTATTGGCCTGATCCAGGACTCCCCCTTCCCTGGGCTCCCACGTGGCCTCTAAGGGTCTCTCCATTCCACCCCCAGCCTGTCTCTATCACCACCAGCCTTGAGAGCAGGGGCTGAACTCCCCCTGCCTGAGACTCATTTGTGCTGCCTGCCTTCCTGAGCCGGCCTGTTTCTCTCCCCTCTTTCTCCCTCCCCGCTCTCTCCTCTTTCTCTCTCTCCTCTCTCTCTGACTTGTCTCTGTCTTTCTCTCTCCCTCCTTTCCTCTCTCTGTTTCTTTCTCTCTCTCCCCCTTCCAAGTCTTTCTCTCTCTCCTTCTTCCCCTGTCTTTCCACATTTCTCTCTCTCTCTTCATCTCTTTATTCTCCCATCTCTTTTTCTTTCCTCCTTCCCTCCCTCTCTTCCTCTCTCTTTCTCCCCTCCCTCCCTCCCTTTCTTCCTCTCTCTCTTTCTTCTCCATCTCTCTCTTCCCCCCTCTCTTTCTCTTCCTCCTCCATCTCTCTCCATGTCTCCCTCTCCCCTCTTCTCTCCCCTGGTCTCATGGTCCTCCTCTCCACTACGGTTCCTCCTAGAGATTTTTCCAACCTTCCCAGCTTGTTCCTGGCCTGGACCTTGTACCAGCTGTCTCTCTGCCTGACTTGCTTTGTCCTCAACTTCACCAGGTCATGTAGGTCTTCAGGGAGGACCCTGACCACCAGATTTGAAGGCCTGGGGCCCTCACACTTGTTCCGTTCTCTGCTTAGACCTTAGTTATAATTTCCTGTTTAGGAACTTTTTATTTATGAATTACCTTCCACACTCCCCAAGACTGTGGACTTCACGAGTTCAGGGTCTGCATGTGTCTTCCCCATCACTCTGCTGTGTACCTGGACGGAGCTGACCACAGAGCATGTTCACCAAAGTGCTTAAGGGAAAGGATGGGTGAGTGACCTACCCTCCTCTAGGTGGCCCTAGCCCCTCCCCACCACCATCCCCCTTCCCACCCAAGCAATAGCAGAAGCAGAAGCACGGCGCGTCCTCAGGCTGTGTTTGCCAGTCCTTGCCTGTGCCCAGCTCACTGCCAGGTGCACCATCCACCGTTGAAGGACATAGGATCTGGTTATGAAGGTCCCCCTACCCCACCACACCACACTGCTGTTATCACTATGTCACTAGGCAGCATGAGTTGCGTTTGATTCAGAAAACAAACAGCGGGCTGTGGATGCTGGGAAGGAGGAGGCCCTTGATCTGTCTGGGCTTGGAGCTAGAACCGTCAGAGGGAATGCTTCCTTTAAACACATGGCTGCAGGAGGACTCAGACATTACACTCCTGGTATATATGCACAAGAGAAACAAAAGTGTGTTCCACCAAGTCTTATGAGTGAATATTCACAGCCACGCTACGCACAGTCACCAAAACATGGACACAACCCAAATGTCATCAAACCATGACTGGATAAGCACAATGTGGTCTATCCACACAACCGAATATTGTTCACCCTCAGAAAGGAACGAAGCACCGGTACAGGCTACAACATGGATGAACCTTGAAAACACTATGCGCCATGAAAGAAGACACGCACAAAAAGGCCATGTCTTATAGGATGCCATTTATGTGGTCTGTCTGGAGCAGACCAACCCATAGAGCCAGAATGCAGATGAAGATTGCTAGGGGAGAAAGTAAGGAGTGACTTCTTAAGGGTATTGGTTTTCTTTCACGGTGATAAATGGTTCTAACCTTGATTGTGGTGAGGGTTGCACAACTCTGTGAGTAAACTAAAAAAACCCACTGAATTATATACTTTAGACAGGTGAATTGTATGGTGTGTAAATTGTTTCTCAATAAAGCTATTGTTTTATTATTTATTTTTATTTATTTATTTTTTTGAGTCGGAGTCTCACTCTGTCGTCCAGGCTGGAGTGCAGTGGCACGCTCACGACCACTGCAGCCTCGACCTGCTGGGCTCAGACCATCCTTTCGCCTCAGTCTTCCATGTAACTGGAGCCACAGGCATGTGCCACCACGCCTGGCTAATTCTTTTTTTTTTTTTAATTATAGAGATGAGATCTCACTATGTTGCCCAGGCTGATCTTGAACCCGTGGACTCAGGTAACCCTCTCACTTCTGCCTCCTAAAGCACTAGGATTACAGGCGTGAGCCGCCTCGAGGGTTGAAAAACTACCTGTTGAGTACCATGTTTTACTCTTCGGGTGACAGGCTCAATAGAAGCCCAACCCTCACTGTCATGCAATATACCCATGTAGCAAACCTGTACATGTACCTCCAAATCTACAATATAAACAAACAAACAAACAGTGTTTCTTGTGCTGTTGCACTGGTCAGGCATGGTCTAAGCAGTTTCTGTGCATTGACTCACCCAACTGACAATGGCTCTGTGAGGTAGGAATGACTACTGCCCCTCTTGTACAGAAGAGAAAACTGAAGCTGGGTGTTTACTCGCCCAAGCTTGCAGGGCTACTAAGGGGTGGATCGGGTTCGCAGTCAGGTCTGTGTGGCTCTAGGGCCTGCAGGCTCACCCACACCACCTGCCATGAACCACTCACTCCAGGCCCTGAGCCTGTTTCTTAGGTTGGGCTGGAAGATGCCAGCCCCACCTGTGCCTGGAGGAAGGGGTGGGCGGCAGGAGGAGGGGGACACACTTGATAAACTGAGCTTCACATTCCACCAGGGGCCAGAGGAAGCCTTAAATGCCCAGCGCACATCTCTGCTCCTTTCTGCACAGCCCCCATGCCCTCCACAGCCTCCTCACCCATGGGTTTTAGGCTCTGCTTCTTCCCCACCCTCTGTGCATGCAGCACCGCCTGGTCATACCCCCATCACGCCACACCTGCCTGGCTCTGCCTGGATCTTTCTTTTTTTTTTTTTTTTGAGTTGGAGTCTCACTCTGTTGCCCAGACTGGAGTGCAGTGGCTGCTCTCGGCCACTGCAGCCTCGACCTGCTGGGCTCCGGCAATCCTCCCGCCTCAGCCTTCCAAGTAGCTGGATCTACAGGCGCGCGCTGCCACGCCCAGCTAATTTTTGACTTATTGTAGAGATGAGGTCTCACCAAGTTGCCCAGGCGGGTCTCGAACCTGTGGGCTCAGGCAATTCACTCACCTCAGCCTCCCAAAGGTGCGGGATTACAGGCTGAGCCACTGAGCCCGGCTCTGCCTGGATCCTTCAAAGCTCCGAGGCCTTCACAGATTTCGGGGGGGAGGGTGTGCAACTGGATGGGTACCTTATACTGTAAATACAGACACAAGTATTACAATTGAGTTTAATATTTAATATAATCGGGTTAATACGCATTCCAAACTCCATAAATAATCATTAGCTGAGGGTTCTAATTGTGCTGGTGGGATCCAACTTCATGACTAATTTAACGACCAGAAGACATTCCCATATTCAGCTCCCCAAAACACCATAAATTAACGTGCAGCCCCATCTCTGCCGTTAGAGTCGAAGGGGTATGCATGCCAAGGACTGCCCAACTGCCACAGGCCTCCACCCAAGCCTCCCCAGGCTCACTGCCTGGCCAAGCAGGGGCTGGAACAAGGTGTGCTTGGCCTTGAAAAACCCACCAGGTCAAGGTCCCTATTGAGGGTAGGGCCTTGGGAGGGTTGGCTGGAGTGTGGGGGATTAGTGGCTGGGGAAGTAAGTTGCCTCAGGCAGACCTGAGGTTCAGAGATGTCATTTGCAAACCACAATGTCTGGGCAACTGTCCCCTTGGCAGGCACCAGCCCTGTACTCTGGGCCGGGTGCTGATAGGAAATGTGAAGCTGTCTCCGCAGAGTTCTGGGGAGGACAACCCTTGGGGGGCTCTGAGGTTTTTCCCCAAGCAAAACTCCAAGCTCTTCATGGGCAGGAGGGCAGGGGAAGTTTTCTAACCTCCCCGTCAAGGCACATGGTCTGATGGAAGGTTTTTGTATGATGTGAGGAAAAAGTACGGAAAGCATGGGCTAGACTGCAAATCTATACCCAATTTCCAGATTTCGGGGTGCATAGCCACCACAAGATGCCACATCTGGAGTTGAGATTGCCCCAGAAAAGCTAAGATGTGGGTCCGAGCAACCCAGGGGCTTCAGAGTTCCAGTTCTTAGAGTGGCAGCACCAAGACCCCATATCCCTACTTTCAAGCCTGACAGTGCTCACCAGTCCCATGACTCCAGGCTGCCTGCAGGAACCACTTCCCAGGGGAGAGAGTCTCTGTCCCTCCTCAAAAAAGCCTAGAACCCGGCTCCTGGCACCCAGGAGAGGGGCAAGGCCCCTGATGCTGAGCTGTTGGCATCGCCCTGTCTAAGGGGATGGCTCAGATGTCCATCACAGAACACCTGCTCTCAGAAGGTGGAGTTTGAAGCTGGGACCTTGCTGACCCTACCACTTGGCTGGCGCTCACTGGGAAGCTGCTTGCCCAGCAGGGTGGGGAGTCAGGGAGCACACAGATCTCCTCCTGGCTGGTGTGCTTGTTGGCATCGGCTGCTGCACTGGCTGGCCTGTGTGCAGTTTCAGCCTGGAGGTCAGCTTTGCCAGCTGCAGCCTGCACGGCTTGTGCCACTCTCCGCCTGGCATCCAGATGCAGCCTCACGCCTGAGGCGCCTGTCCCTTAACCTCTGTTTCTGCCCAGGACGAAGCTGCAGCCACAGGCCTGGGGACATGGCCCGTGGACTGCTTGGTAGATGTAGCCAGGGCACACGATGCTGGAACAGGAAGGGAATTAGTGGTTTTCTGGCTCAGTCCATTCGGTGACAGATGAGGAAATGGAGCTGGAGAGGAGAGGTCATACCACCCCTAAGAGTAGGGTTGGTGTCTGGACCCTCTCTACTCTCCAGAGAGAATGGTGCCAACCACAGACTCTGGCTGAGTTCTTTCCTAGGCCAGCTGCCCTTGACTTTATCATTGCATCTCTGTCTTCATATGCTCCTCTGACACACTCAGAGGCATACGCTACTTACATACCCATCTTACAGATGAGGAAACCAAGGTTTAGAGAGCTTTACTCCCCCAATCACTAAGTGGCAGAGCTGGGACTAAAATCCTGGTCTACTTGACTCAGAACCAGACTAAGAGGGGAGGGGGATAAGGGAAGAGGTATGGTGGGAGATCATGGGTTCTTGGGAAGCTGCAGGAATAAAAGACACAGAATCGGATCAGCAGGGGAGGTGTGGGAATATGGGTCCTGGCAGACAGTAGGCACTCAATAGTTACTGACAAGAGCTCCACTGCACTTAGTTTACACATCTCCTATGACATCTTAACGTTCCCTCCTCCAGCACTTTGTGTCCTGGAACCTCTAACTGATGTCGAGATCCCAGCAAGTAGAGTGAGCCACCCTCATCACTCCCCCTGGCGCAGCATGGCGGGTCATGGCCCGTGGCAGATGCTGGGTGACTGAATGGAGTGAGAGCAGAATCCAGTCCAACTAATGTATGTGCATGAGCACAGACCAGTTTTTCTCACCACTCTCTGTCCAGCTAGCAATTCCTCATTAAATGCAGATGCATAGCGGCTTCCCACAGCCAGCAAGGCACACGTGCAGGGAGACTCGTGCCCTCCCAGGCTCAGGGACGCAGAGGGAAACCTTGCTCGGGAGAACCCTGGCCTCCACCGCCTGCCCCAGGGGAGGACACCTCCTCAGAAGACAGGCTGCAAATTAGTGTTTGTCACTGAGAGACTAGAAAAAAGGACCAACGTTGTCTAAGGAGGAACATTAAAAGGGCTCAGTAACCCCAGGCACCAGAGATGTAAGACACTGGTCCAAGAGGCAGTGTGTGTGTGTATATGTGTTTGTGTGTATGTGTGTGTGTGTCCCCAGGTGTGTGTGTGCGCTTCTCAGAATGAGTCTGGAGTGGTTGTGGGTAGTCCAGAGGAAAGATTACATGTCACCATTAAGAATGTTACCACATCCTTAAGGGAAGACAAAAACAATGTCTAGAGCTGTGGAGAGAAGTCACAAGTCACACACATGCCCCAGCCCTCCCCTCCACACACACACTCTATAAGGAAACCATCAACCCATCCAAAAGAAAACATGCCAGTCCTGTTGGGAATATCTGTGCAAAACCATGGATGCCACGCTGAAGAAGAGACACAGAGAGTCTTTGGGTGCATGTGCACGTGCGTGCGCGTACACACACACACACACACACACACACACACAGAGGAATATGAGAAATACAAAGCCTGACCATCAAAGGACGCGATGATTTCCTCTGATACCTCACAAACCAATGCCACAAGCCAATGCCACAAGCCATTTCAGAGAGGAGCTGCACCCCTGTTTTGAGCAACCGGGAACACCCGTGGAGTAAGGTTCCCAAAGTGACACCTTTAGAGGAAACATTCGGGAGGGTTTTCCTTTTAGAGAGTGAATTTAAATTCAGCTCATTACATGTTGATTGTACTTGTGAAGACTATGCAATTATGCATCTAGTTTCAGGGGCACATGGTGGGCTGGGATCGCTTGGGACCTGTGTACACATACTTGTCTCCATCCTGAGACCAGGACAGCTCGGGGGCAGGGGAAGGCTGTCTTGTGGGGAGGGTGTCCTGCGGGTTTGTGGGGCACAGCTCTGCCGTCCATCATGTATTGCTTAGAACATTCCGGGCAGGAGCTGCCATAAATCAGGAGCAGAAGAGGCGAGACATTGAACCCAGCACGTGAGTGAGGGAAAGGGCCGCTGAACGATGATCTGCTGTCACCTCCAGACCACATCCATCACCTCCGTTGGCAGGTGGCAGCAACAGACTTCACAAGAGCTTCAGAGTCAGACAGACTTGGGTTCCAATCCTTGCACAGACCAGCTGTGTGGCCTTGGGAGCTTCAGATAGTCTTCAAACCTGAGCTTCTTTATTTGTAAAATGGGAAAGTCTTGCAGAGTTGAGGGAAGGGCCTGGAAGGAGCCAGCAGGTGCCGTGGAGTGGTTATTCTGGGTGGGCCTTTCTGCTCTTCGGATATTTATCAGCATTGTCTCTGCACGCCCCTGCTCTGTGATCAAACTGGTGGATCTTGCTGGAATTCACACCCAATGGTGTATACATTTAACTGCCTTCCTCAAGGGCTTTTCACACATCAAAAGGTGTTAAAATCAATAAGTAGCCTTGAGGTTGTTTTTTTTTTTTTTTTGTAAATCAGATATATGCATCTCTTGCACTTGGTCAGGCTCACCCGTCCTGGCATTAGGTGCTCAGGGACCCTAATGAAGGGAGCCATCATCAGGGAAATCAACAAGCCATTAGGCTGAAAACACACACGTCAACACGGGCACAACCCATTAATTTGATCATCGTTGAGCTGGTCCGTGGACTTTGCTGAGACAAATATATCTGGAAAGAAAACACTGAGGGAGGGGGAAAGGGGACAGTGGGAGAGTGACATTAATTCAGAGGCTGTCGTGTCGGGTTACAGTTTTATTTGTTTCTGGAGATAGTGCTGACCAAATGCCCTGCAGCTTATTACTGACCCAGGAAGTCCTGGAGGGGACTTGGTAGAACTGGGGGACGGGTCTGAGACACGGGGCCTGGGGAGAAGACTTGCCCACAAACCCAAACACAAATCAATAAGGCTGATGGAGAACGCAGCCATAGAATGGGTGAGATGGGGAGGGAGTGCAGGAAGGGGTGCTGGGAGGGGAGGGAACCTTGCCGTGTCGGCTGAATAAAGTACAGGAAAACTTCCATGTCAAAATGTTTTTCCCCTAAGGGATTCGCTGATGCATTTCCTTTTTAGAAAAGGGTTCTTTTCTGCTCTCCGGAGCTTAATTTCATTCGGAATGAAAAATGACGAGAGTGAATTGGACCAGCAGATTGTGCCCAGCCTGAACTGCTGGCTCAATGCGCTTCATGTTTATTTAGTTGAAAGTCTGGCTGGGAAGTCATCGCCCTCGCCAAAGCAGAGGAAAGAGGGGCATAGGGTGGGCGGGGAAGGCCGCCGCACAGGTGTGTGGGTGTGTAGGGAGCAGTGTGGGCTGCTGATTCGGAAGGGGCCCGTGGAGCCTGCGAAAGGCACTGAGCAGGGGAGGCTGCCTTGGCCACAAGCCCACCTGGACCATGCAGGACATAAGATGGCACAGGACGGCTGTCTGGGTTCTCTGAGCATCCCCAGGGACCTCCTTCAGAACTGTTGCTGTGCCTCTTCCAAGCCCAGCACAAGTGGCATGAAGTCAATCCAAGGTGCTAGAGGCGTTATGGGTTAGGGTGGTTACTGGCCCAGGGTAGGCTGGTGAAAGAGAAGGCTGGTCTGGAGAGACCCCAGGCTGACCTTCAGCTCTGACTCCCTTCAACACCAACCTTTTTTTTTTACGAGACAGAGTCTTGCTCTGTCATCCAGGCTGGAATACAGTGGTATGATCATAGCTTGCTACAGCCTCCAACTCCTGGACTCAAGCGATCCTCATGCCTCAGCCTCCCAAGCAGCTGAGACTACAGGTGTGAACCACCACACCCAGCAGTACTAACACCTTTGAAGTGCTTCAAGCTTAAGACATCCAGCCAACAGCCCTCACTGCATTTTAACTTGTGTGAGGAACAGAACCAAACTGAAAAGAGAAGAAACCACCAGTATCATTAGGCCAACACTCTGAGTGGTTTTGTTTTCAAAGTATGCCGGGAAAGTTTTCATTTTCAGGAAAAAAGTCAAGGCAGGGGTGGGAAGAATAGGCCTGCTCAAGTCATGGATTTTTATGCTACACGGAACAGGAACAGCCACCTCTCACAGGTTTTGCTTCCTTCTTGGTTTTGTGGTCAGAGCTTCCGGCATAAGTGAAAGAGATTAAAGTCTCCCTGTACTCGGATAATATTCCCATTTTCCACAGGTGCATTTGGTCTGGGTTTGGAAGGACACAGAATCACGGTGAGGTTTGTGGTAAGGGCTGGTGAGTGGTCCTTAGAGGCTCGATGCTGGGAGGACACCTGGGCCACCCAGGATTGCCTTTCTAGATCCACCTGCCGCCTAGACTCCTTCCCAATGCCAGACTCAAGTCTCTGCCCATCACACAGTGTATCAGCGGCATTGTTGGCTCCAGCCATTGGCTTGTTTCTGCCTTGAGTATTGGGTCCAACTCATAGAACTCCCTGACTGCTTCAAAACCAAGTGATTTCCCTTTGCTCATGAAATCATATTGTTCACTTATTTCTGTACTTGCAAGTGGAGATATATTCTCAAAGGCAATTGATTTTTATCTGGGGCCGTGTTTTCTTGGGCATTAGCTAAGAGCGGACAGTCTGTCTCAAAGATAGGGTGGCTCTAGAGAATTATTTATGAAGTCTGGGTGCTGTTTGGGGCTTAGAAAATATTTGGGGAACAGTGAAGCCTAGGTTATAATATTTAACAACTTTCTTAAACATTTTTTAAAATTCCAAATTCATAACCCAAATGTCTTTGTTTGTTCAGGAAACAACAGCAATAAAAAGAAAGACATAAAAATGGCAGGGGGTGCACAGTGACTGAGACAGGGCCCTCGTGGGAGCTAGAGGCTTGCTCCATACACAAGGAGATGCCTGGAAACAGGCTTGGAGACAGAGATGCACCTTCTCCTTCATTGCTGTTCTACTGAATCCCATCTTTGGAGTCATGAAGGAGCTGGAGGAATGGTCAGCTTGGGACGCTTCATCCTCTCACAGCCTGTGTTTTCGGAGGCAAGAGGGGCAATTGCAGAAGGAGCTGGAGCCTTGTAAATAGGCAGTCATGGATTTGAAAGCCTGCATGGATATTTGCTATTCATGTGACACCATGCAGATGACTCCACTCATCGAGCCTCAGTTGTCTCATCTGCAAAATGGGAGTGGTGGCACCTGCCTTGCAGAATTGGAGGATTAAGGGGGTGAGGCTTGCCAATCTCCTGTCAGAGGCAGGCTCTTGGCAAAGCACAGTCCAACCCTTCTCTGGGGCTGTGAACCTCTCCTAGCTCTTGCATCCAGAAGCTGCTAGTGACGGTCTCCCCCTTTTCTGTCCTAGCCAACTGGATAGCCAAGACGCAATTAGCACATTCACAATAATTCCCACTGCTCTATCTTGTGTCCAGGCCACGGTCAGCTGATGAAGCAGGTATGTCGATGGAACGTTCCATGCGGATGAAAACAGTGCTGGATCCTGATCATCTGTTCCCACTCATTCACACGACAACTCCATGGATGCTCGACTTCACTGCCGACCACCCCAAATTAGTAGTGGCTCCACATACTCCAGCATACAATCTTTTGTACCCTGAAGCCTCGCTGTCAAGTAGGTAACGATCTGTGAACAAACATTGAAATGCACTAGCGAAGCCCGTTCTTGAGGAACCCTGCTGTGAGTCCATGTGGTTTCCTGAAGATTCATCGATGGTGCCAGAAACCACCTGCTCCTTTATTTGCTTTGATAAGGCTGCATTTCTGTGTACTGGATTTTTGCTCAGGTGGGCATGTCTGTCCTACATAGAAAGTCAATGGGCAGGGAGGCTGCTGGCCTGAGACCGGTCCAAGGATCACTCGGATCACCGGGCACGGCGAACCCCCTGGAGTTGTGTGCTGTTGTAGAATCTGTGGTGGTTACAGATAAATGACCCTTTCCTACCCCTCTGAGCCCTAGTGGGGCCCTTTGACACCACATGTGGCCACTTAGGTTGGCATTGTGGGGACTCGTTGGCTCCTGTCTCATAGTGATCACCTAGAACTTTCTGCCTGGCAATCCCTGGCTTCTCAGCTTGGGCTCAAGCGGGGTGGGGTCCCGACCCCTCTTGCAGCTGCCTTCCCCATGTCCCCAGCTGCCATCTGTCCCCAAAGGATGGAGGCTGCCCTCCTGTCCCCTCCCTTCCTTCATCACCAAACTGCTTGGCGCATCTCTCCTCCTGCAGCCAGCCCCCAAAGGTGAGCCAAGCCTGTTGAACAGAAAATGCTGTAAGGAGCTGCTCCTTGCCCAGTTCCTGGTACTTATTAATGGTGCAGTGAGCGTGTGTGCGTCCCTGGGCTGGCTTCCTCCTGATATGTGACAGAGCTTAATACTCTGCGGCTTCCGGCCTCACCAGCCGCGAGAGAGCCGCCTCTTCACAGTCTTTTGTTAACCCCCTACCGGGCTGACTCAGTGACTTTCTGGTTCTTCTCCCTTGAGGTTAAGACAGGGAAAGGGTGAGGTCCTGCAGAGGAAAGATCTAGGCTGTGTATTACAATGGAGCTGGAAACCCAAGCCTGCGACCCTCTCACTGTGGAAGGCGGAGGTGCCCAGTAAAGAGGTACTCTATAAAGACACTCGATGTCCTCCTCACCAGCTCATGCCCCCCCCAGTTGTCATCTGCAGTTCAGATATAGGCAGAAGCCTGGTCCTGGGCTGAGAGCACGGTAGAAACAGCGTTCCCTGACCCATCCTATGGGCACACTATGTGGGATGCCTTGGCCAGAGACCCTGGGGAAGTAATGTGAGCTCTGGACTGTCGGCAGGGGGTGTATCCCTTCACATCATAAAGCCCTGAGCAAGCAGGTAAGTTGGATAGACTTTACGCAAATGAGGACGCGTCACTGTTGGTATACCAGTGCCCGGGTCTTTTGTGGGGCAAGAGATGCTTTACCTCAAGGAGACAATCATATCCTCACCCCTGGGGTCTGTGTGAAGCCCTCTGCCTGACTACTCCCAGGCACAAGGAGGACTGACAGGCAACACTTCTACCTGGAACGCATCAATCTCCTCCGGACCCTCCCAAACACCATTTCTCCAACCCACAGGGGACCCTGGAGTATAGTGTCTGTGCAAAGAGGGAAGGAAATTGGGTTTCAATGGATTCATTTTTCCTCTAGATTAGGTTTGCATTGAGTGGGGGTGGAGAGGGGGAGGGAGAGGTGGCTGGCAGGGTATTTGCATTCCAGCCAAGCACCCCCTTGCTGCTCTCAAGGGGTTCCGTGATATGCTTGGCAACATCCACAGAGTGGGAGCCTCCAGCCAACGCACCCACTGCCATGTGACCGGCAGCATCAGGTGCAGGGGGCCAGGCCGGGCCACTGGGGCCCCTTTCCACCCTTAGAGCTGTGATTCTGAGACAGGCTCTGTGCTCTGTGCAGGCACTGAGAGGGTGTGGTGAGGAAGCTTGGAGGAAGAAGAATGCAGCCTTAGCTACGGGGACAGATTCCATGGGGAGCATGGGTAGGGCAGACACCCCTGTCTCAGAAGCTTCCAGTACACCTTAGCCTGCACTGACTACCTCCCTGTCCTGGGAATGGTGGCTTATGGGATGTGCACTCTGATCTACTCACCTCTTCTCAGGATTGTCGCATTGCAATGGTTGCACCATAGATTGGGAATGGTACTGTGCATGAGACTTAATCCCAGTTGAGTTTGATCTTGCCAGGGCGTTGTTGCTAACCCGCAATGGCTCTGCATTCCATGCTGCTCAGCGCGGCCCATGTCCCCACAAGGCCCTGACTGATCTGCCCCCAGCATCCTCATGGTTCCACCTCACAGTTTGCTCTAATGCCAATGCCACCTTCTTGGAGAGGATCTGACCTCTTCACTTGCCCTTATTGCCCTTCTTGCCCTTGTTCTGCTCCTACCTGGTATCTGATAAACTGCACCTCTTGTTTGCTGCCTGTCCTCTTTGAGGGCCATGGAAACTCACAAGAGCGGGACTTTTTGTCTGTTTTGAGAATGGACGCCACTGCCCTCCAGGTGTCCACAGGCCACTGGGGAGTGTGGATGGACACACAAGTACCTGGCAGCAGAGAGAGACGATACACCCTGTCTGTTCACCCAAAGAAGGTCCTTCCATGACTTGAGGGGTCCCCCCCGCCCTCCCCATCTCAGGAAGTCTCAGATGGGACTTCCTGAGAGCATGGTCCCATAACTTTCGCCCCTCTCATTCTCTCCAGCCCCTCGGTCCTGGTCCATCTGCTATCCCAAGATTCCCTAGCTGCACATGTGGCAAGTGGTTTCCAGTCCTTAGAGCAACCCCATTCCGCCTCTTGCATGACTGCTGGTTCCCAACTCCAACAACATGTCTGTAGCTCCTTTGTCCAGATTCCCTTCCCCGTGGGCACTGTCTTCATTCACTGGGCTTCTCACTCCACAGCAATGGCAATGTGCTCTGTTGGAATGATCTTCACCCATTCAGCTCAGGTTTCCCAAAATATAATGACCCCCCCATTAGATACATCTGACCCAACATCTTCCCCGATTTCAGAGCTCATCAAAGAGAGAGATAATGGGGAGAAGTAGTGTTCTAGGCAGAAGGAATGCCTTATAAAAAAGCAAAGTCTGGGGTAACCCCCTTGGGTCCCCTCCCTCTAAATCCTGCTTTCCAAAATAATAATAATAATAATAATAATAATAATAAGCAAAGTCTTGAAAGAGAAGGACCTGACTTCTGCTGGGGACTGAATTATTTAGGATGGATAGAATATAAGTAGCAGGGGGTGAGGAGGGGTGAGTCACAAGTATGGGGCAAGGGAGAGATGTAGGAGGGTGTGACATACATGGGAACAGTGGGGTGGAGTCGGTCACGGGTGTCTTACTTTGACTGTCACATCTGGAAAACGATGTCACCAGAACCTGTAATCTCTAATTTTCTGCTGCCCTCCATATCCCCAAAGATACTTCCCACCCAGAGGCAGACAGAGGAGCACTAGGCCTCTAAGATAGATCGGACACAGCCTGGTATTCTCAGGCCAAGTTGGTGGCTTACAGCGTAAGAGGAGAGCCAGCCTGAGCCCCAGGGTCAGTTCAAGGGTCAGTCCCTTTGAGGCAGAGGAGCTGAAGGCACAGGGGTGGGGAAGGGTAGAAAATGTTCTCCAAAACTCCATCTGGTTCCTTTCCTGGGAGTTACTGTTGACACCCAGAACTGGCTTTGTAGACCCATGGGCATGGGGTCCCGGTGACCTGCCAGCCATCAGCAGCCACGGAGGAAGCCACCCACTCGGTCTCACATCAACAAGTGCTCTGCCAGGCTTTGCCCTTGACTGTCCAGAGCTGAGGTCCCCAGGAATCATCTCTGTCTTTTCTGTTCAACACACAGTTTCCCCTGAATTCTTCCTTTCAACGTTGGTGACAGCCCAGGGATGGTGCCTTTCTAGGTGCCATTTCAACTCTCTGTCCCCTAACTGGCTCAGGGGACAGACATTTGAGGTTGTTCCTTTTGGAGTCATCTTTAAAGCCATTTCGAGCACTCAAGGCCGCCTCTCAGCTCCCAGCTTTGGGTTGAGAACTTCCCCCAGAAAGTGGTGTATTTTATCTTTATGTGTCAGGATTTATATAAAAAGGGGATAGTTCAACTCTAAATGTAATGAGTTGGAAGAACAGCTCTCTGGTGGCTTTCTCTAGTGAACACGGCATCAATAACATCGATTGCTAAAAATAACTAATATCACTGGGCTGGGGTGGCCTGGGACCGCTCTAACCCCGCCCCTGAAAAGAATGCAAGGAAAACAGGCACTCGCCTCTAAACAGGCACCTCCAACAGGTGAGTTCCTGGAGGGGCTTAGACACGAGGTGGAGGAGAAGCAAGTTGCCCAGGTTGTCAAGGGGAGAGTGGAAACTTCTGAGGCACTGGAAGTGTCTTGGAAGTCGAGTAGGGGGCAGGAGACAAACAGATGCTTTTAGGGGTGTCTTTACATACCAGTGTGAGATGCACGTGTCTGGAAGGGGAATGCTCTCAAGTTGGGAAAGGCATCATGGGAGTCTATTTTTTTTTTCTTTTTGGAGTCAGGGTCTCACTCTGTTGCTCAGGCTGGAGTGCAGTGGTATGTTCACTGCAACCTGGACTTCCTGGGGTCAGGCAATCCATCTGCCATGGCCTCATGAGTAGCTGGGACTTACAGGTGTCTGCCACCACACCCAGATATTTTAAAAATTTTTTATTTTGTAGAGACGAGGTCCTACTATGTTGCCCAGGGGCTGATCTCGAACCCCTGGGCTCAAGCAATCCTCTTACCTTGGTCTTTCAAAGTGCTGGGATTTTGTGCATGAGCCACTGTACCTGGTCTATCAGAGTCTTTTGAAGGAAGCCTCCTGGAGTACCATGAAGATGGCAAAGGAGAAGAGACAAAGGAAGGAAGTGGGGGACCACTCAGGGACTGAGAATGCAGGCTCTGGAGTGAGTTGGTCAGGGTTTAAATCCATACTAGCTGTGGGAGCCTGGGCACAGCACTTAGCCACTATGGGTCTCAGTTTTCTCATCTGGAAAGGAGAAATTTATGATTCCTCACCCTGTGCCAGTGTCGCAGGCTTCTTGTGGGAAAGCAAAACACGCCCTGGCTGGGCTTGGTGGCTCAACCTATAATCCCAGCACTTTGGGAGGCCAAGGCGAGTGGATTGCCTGAGCCTGCAGTTTAGAGACCAGCCCGGGCAACTTGATGAGACCTTCATATCTCTACAATAAATCAAAAATTAGTCAGGTGTAGTAGTGCACGCCTGTAGTTCCAGCTACTTGGAAGGCTGAGGCGGAAGGATCACCGGAGCCCAACAGGTCGATGCTGGGGTGGCTGTGAGCAGTGCCACTGCACTCCAGCCTCGGTGATGGAGTGAGACTCCAACTCAAAAGCACGACCCATGTGCAGTTCTTATTCTCACACCTGGCACACAGGGAGCAGTTCCATACATGCCTGCCACTGTGATGCTTATTTTTTAAAGTTTTTTTTTTTTAAGAGACAAAGTCTCATTCTATTGCTCAGGCTGGAGTACAGTGGTGCAATTCAATCATAGCTCACTCCTGGGCTCAAGTAATTCTTCCACCTCAGCCTCCTGAGTAACTGGGACTGACAGCATATGCAACTACACCTAGCAAATTTTTAAATTTTTGTAGAGATGGAGTCTCTTTATGTTGCCCAGGCTGGTCTCGAACTCTTGGCCCCAAGCGATCCTCCTGCCTTGGTCTCCCAAGAGAGGGACTCTAAGAACAAGCAGTTAGCAAGTGGAATCTGAGATTGACATAAATGACCCTTTCTAAGGACCTTCTGAGGTCAGGTCTGAGGGAAATAAATGGTATTTAGGATTAAGGTTTACCAAAATCAGAGAAGCAATTGTTCTTGACAAGGCAATGGATAAACATAGATTATGTGCATCTCATTGTGCCCCCAGAGGTCTTTCCTCTGGGTTTGATGACTGGTGGATGAAGAGGCTTTGCCCTACATGAGAAATCAATTCTTCCATTCCCTCAGCCTTGGCCACTCTGCCTTTGACACCATTGAGCTCCTCTCAGAAACAGGCCCTGTGCTTGGATAGGAATTACCAGGGTGAGGGGCACCTTCTGCAGGCAGCTCAGCTCAGCCTGTGTGGCTTCCTGACTTTCTAGGAGGTTTGTTCCCCTAACCTCTCCCAGTGCTTCCCAACCCTCCTCTGGGCCTTCAGGAGAGGAAAAGCAAATTAAAGTTGAGGTGTTGAGGGCTGGGAGGGTGCGCGACCATGATAAAATGCCAGGCTGCAGCTAAGGAAGAGAGTTATTTACCTGACCAAACATGAGCCCACATTTACAGAGAAGAAATAACGTGTTTTAAAATTAATCGCATAAATGTCAGCTCTGATGGCCAGAGCAACAAACCATACGATTGCTGATGTATCCTTTATGAGGTTCTTTTCTCCCACTTGTATGTGTCCTGGGTTTGAGGACAGAGCTATGGCTCTCTCTGCAGTGCCACATTTGGGATTCTGGGGTAACTTCATCAGCTGGGTTGGAGTGTGGGAGATGAGGAATTGGTGGGGCTGTGTTTAGTTAGCCAACCTGCACAGATTTGTCATTCAATATAGCAGGCATTTGCAGCACTGGGCTTCCCGTGTGGGTACTTGCTGAAATGCCTTACAAAATGCCTCTTGGTTGGGAATGCTCCTCCCCTGGGCAGGAACGATGAGGCTGAGGGTGCATTCCAGAGCCCTGTGTCATGAGTGCACCCCCTTGAACCTAACAGTCCCTTAATGTATCAGTAACAGCATCTGCAGAGCTGGAATGGCTCACTGCCCGGGAAGGCAGGACCAAACACCATGCTTTCTCTGAAGTCTCCCTTGATCTCTGTTCTCAGGGACATACAACAGTGCGGGAGAGTCCCTGTATTCAAAGAACACAGCGAGAACACAGCCCCTTTCCCCGGTAACTCCTAGAGCCTTTCTAGATGGCCCCGTGTGGCTCCTCTGTGCTCAGGAGGAAGGAAGGGGACTATCCTTGCAGGCTGGATATGAAAAACTGGGGCACCGTGCAACTTAGCCTGTCCAGACATCAAAACTTGATCATGGATCTGAACCTTGAATTTCACAATGCCTAGGTCTCCATCCTGGGTTACAGATATGGCTTTAACCATAACAGGCCTCCACCACTTAATGAGATGCTGCAACTCAGAATCCCCCAAGCCAGCAGCCATGAAGAGCCCCTCCCTGCCACCATTTTCCCCTCACTCCTCATTCCAAGGCTTTCTTTGGGGATTCGTGTTTTGGGGTTGCTCTAAATTATGACGAATCTTCCAATAATTATACAGAGTGATAGAGAGGATGTCTAAAAACTGAAGGGAGCCATGAACTCCATGACACCAGGACACATCAAAGGACAGAGCCTCGTGGGCAGCTTTAGGTGGGGACTAGGAGAGAAGTGAGGATAAAGAGCAGAGAAATCCTGCTAATATGCACCATTCACAAAGCCAGAAGGTGTGGCGGCATCCCTCACACCTCCAGGAGAGCACTGATCATGCTGTGCCTTGACTCCCCCCCATATGATCTCTCCCCACTATGCTAAAAGCAAGCAGAGGACCGGGGGCTCTGTCACCACTCCCTAGCATGGCCCCCAAACATGGAAGTTTCTCGATGGATGTTGGTTGAAGGAAGGAATTAAAATGCTAGTTTACAATGTAACATATTTACACTCACACCTACACTCAGAACTGTGCACACACAAACACACACGCACACATCCCTCACGCTGCCCCTAGAAGTGTTCAATGCTGCAGAGGATAACGCCAGTGGCTCCTGCTGTATAATGAGAGAACAGTAGTGGGCCAGACGCTTAGAACAGAGCCTTTTGCTTTCTCTCCTCCGCTCAGCTCTGCCACTAGAGACCTCTGACTATTGTATTCCTATTCCCCCAATGTGAAACTGAATTTGGGGGGGAAATCACCCGCTCCCTTTATATTAGAAAAGTAAGAAGCAAACAGACTTCGTTTTGGAATTTGGCCTTCCTTTGGGGAGTTGGTATAAAAGATGATTCCCTCCTGAGGGCTTTGCTTTGGTTTTATGGAGTTTTATATCTACCCCCGCCCTCCATCTCCCCCTACCCTCCTCCCTGCCCTGAGAAAAGATCTCTGAAGAGTTTGCTTGGCTGGAACATCAGAGACCAAAGTCTGGGAAGCTTTTCTCTTTTACAGTACCACCATGATGAATACCTTATATTTATATTCTATCTCACAGTTTTGCAAAGCCATTGAAAGGTATCACCTCCTTTGAGCCTTCTATCAGCCCTGTCAGGTTGACAGACCAGGTCTCACCACCACCATTTATCAGGTGAGAAAACTGAGCACTTGAGGGGTAATGTGACCTGCCCAAGGTCACATGGGGGCCGGCAAAAATGTTCCAATGTCCTTGTCTGCTGCTCACACCAAGACACCACTTCTTTAGTTAATACATTGCTTTGGGGACTCACGAAGAAGCAGGAGGATCACCCTATGGAGATGATATGTCCCATAAATGAGCCAGACATGAGATGAGAGACACAGGAAGGGCTGTTAGGGTCTCGTTCTTGTTAGGGTTTCAGCCCCAGCTGTTGATACAGGATGGGGAAATGGAACAGGGCTGAGTAATGGCCCTAGGCAGGCATGGGGTCTGCCAGGACTTGGGAAGCAATGACCTAGCCTCACACAGAGCCACCTGTCTGACTTCCAGAGCAGGTACGCGTTTATACTGCAGTTCTTCAACTGTGGCCACGTGGCTGCCTGGTATATTTAGAGAAGCAGGGCAAATTGAACCCTCTTTCTATTCCTCTTCAACAAGTCACTGCCTTTTTAAAAAAAGATTTTTCTACAGTTGAAACACCTCTGCAGAATCTTGGACCAGAGGTGGTTTATCAGATTGGATTGGATATACCTTTCATCCAATTCTGGCACCAACTATACTCTACTGTAGCAGGGTAGCTTTTGCCTCAGAAAGGAACAGGAAATTCCCACGGAATGTTGGAAGAACAGGAGTTCAGCACCGTAGACAGCGACCAGGGGACAGGGGACAGCTGGCTGAGCTCCTCCCTAGAACTGATGAGGCCTTGGCAAAGCTGTGTCCCATCCCTAGGAGCACAGGACACTCACCCATCAGTGAAGGCTCACACCACTGCTGATCTGCCTTTATTAGATCCGAAACATGATTACCTGCCATTTGCTTTAATTCGTTTCCCCACCAACTCCCTATTTGAATAACTTCCGAAAGTTTAGTCAATCACAAGGAAGAGATTCTTCTTTGGGAGTGGGTAAGATCTTGCTAAGGAAGAGGTCAGTAGCCAATTCAAACAGCACGATCTTTGACCGTGAAAATAATGTGCCTTTGTTTTACTTAGAGCCCAGTTTACCTTTCCTCACACACTCGGCCCGTGTCGGAGGACCCCTTTGAGAGAAGATGGCCATATAGAACGTGTTCAGATTTGGGCATCTTCTCAGAGGCCACGGTTTTATCCATCACCAGCGGCGGGGGCCCATGAGCCGTGCAGTATGCAGATAAAACCTGCCTCCTGCATCCTCACTAAATCCACCACGCTAGCAATGCATTTAAAGGCAATCCTGCCTGCCCACAGCAGATTTTCCAGATCCTGGCAATTGGAGCATATTAGGGACGAGATACAGCTGCCAGGTCTGATTTTTTAAAATCAAGATTCGCTTTGAGGGGAGAGCAGGGGGAAAAAAATAATGCACAACCTGGCAAGGTGAGAGGGGGCGGGGAGGGACACCTGCCGCCCTGGCTGCTGTGTACATTTCGGGTAGGAGCCAACTCCTTTCCAGCAAGTGAATTGCAGCTTGGGGAAGGGGAGGGGCTTCCCATGGGCAGCCTGGGTTGAGCAATGCCTGACTCAGGGTCTGAGTGTGAGTCAGGTCGGTGCCGATGGGGTGATCAGAAGTTGTTAGCTTGCGTTTTGTTTTATTTGTTTTTCCTTAAGTTTTCAGTCATTCTCAACATTTCACACTCAGTTTCCTGCCCTGCCACCTCCCCAGCTCCCCTTAGCACCCTATGTTCTTCCCATGGAGAACGTGTGAGCCAAACTGCTTGGACACAGTTGGGTGGGGAAGGGAGGTCTTGTGTGGGGTGTATTTGAGGATGGTCAGCCTGTCAGTGCATGACAAATGAGAGCGCTTACTGACAGCACTAAGTGTAGGGACCGCAGGTACATGTTTGGGTCTGTCTATCTGTCTGTTTGCAGGGCAGTTATTTGTAAATAATAATTAATGAGATTTAAATAATAGATGAGCCAGTGTCATTCCCAGCAGCCTATCAGTTCCGACGACCATCTTCCTTCTTCCACTTCCCAATTACAGTTGGGGTGGCGGTGGGAGTGCAGGTCCAGAAGAGGCCGGAGGAGGACAGGGAAGGAAGAGGTGAATTAGAGATTTTGTTGCATTTAATATCAATTTATTTTGCAGGCTGCTGACACAGCCAAATTTCACAGTTCAGAATTTATGGGGTTCCCCAGTGCGCAGATGCAAAACAAAAATACAGGAAGAACTTTTAAAATAATGACCTGTCATCAGCAAAACATTCAAATAAAATTCCCCCCCCAAGCTACAAACATATCACACACACACACACACACACACACACACACACACACACACACACACACACACATGCACATGCTGATTTTCTTTTCTTTTTTCTTTTTTTGAGTTGGAGTCTCACTCTGTCATCCAGACTGGAGTGCAGTGGCCGCTCCCGGCCACTGCAGCCTCGACCTGCTGGGCTCCGGCGATCCTTCCACCTCAGCCTTCCGAGTAGCCTGAAGTACAGGCGCGCGCTACCATGCCCGGCTCATTTTTTGATTTATTGTAGAGATGAGGTCTCGCCAAGTTGCCCAGGCGGGTCTCGAACCCGCGGGCTCAGGCAATCCACTCACCTCAGCCTCCCAAAGGCACGGGATTACAGGCTGAGCCACCGATTTTCTTATTTGATTTCAGGGTACTGGTCTCATGACATAGTAGCCATATCACTTGCCAGAGCCATGCCTTGTTTCCTTACTTTTTGGGGCAGGCTTTATCATATACACATAACGACTAGTGTAATGAGAGCGTCAGGAAAAGGGTTACACTGAAGAAAGGGCGCGGCACCAGAGTGACCCCTGGTCTGTCCCCTCCCCAGAGGGCTGGGCTCCCGGGAAAGTGCCCCATGGAAGTGTCCGTGCCCTGCTTGGGCAGGTGTGCTTCCTCCCCAGACACCCTGGTGAGGACTCTGCCCCCTCCC
>NW_007067417.1:510372-679057 GCF_000164805.1 Carlito syrichta
CCCCCCCCCCCCCCCCCCCCCCCGTCCTCTCCTCTCTCTCCTCCTCTTCTTCCCCTCCCACCTCTTCCTCATCTGTCTTTTCCTTCCCTTTCCCCTTCCTTTCCTTTTTCTCCTCTTCCCCCTCTTATCCTTTCTCCTCCCCCTCTTCCTCTTTCTCTCTCTTCTCCCCACCTCCCGCAGCAGCTCTGGTTCTTGCCTCTTGTTCTTGGCCAGTGTCTTGCTCTGCGTTTGTTCATTTTCTTTAAGCGTCCTCCAAGGCCTGCTACCTGCCCTGTCTGGATCCGGGCAGAGTGCCCTCTTCTCCCCTGAGCAGCCATGATTTGGAAGACTGAGGTCGCATCACAGCCAAATGAGAATGGTTCCCAGCAAACCTCTGATACCCTGGACGCCCATCTGGGGATTTAGCGGCTGCATCTTTCACGGTACCTGGGGGAATCCAGCCTCTCACACAGGCTGATTTGTGGCCAAGGTGCCCTTCTTATGAGCCAGCCCCCCTGAGGGTGTATGCTGTTGGATGTAAAGAGAACAACAAAGCTGGGATGCTGCTCCATGCCTCAAGCCAGCCCAAAGGCGAGCTAGCATCTGCAGGTGAAATCCATCTCTCCCCGGTGATGTGACCTCCTGGGACCATCCCTATGACATCACCGAGACCCTTCCCAACCACCCTTGGCAATACCAGGGTTCTTGGAGCAGGCTGGGTTCTGGCCTCCATGAGAAAGAAACAAAGCTGATGTAGGACAAACGTGTGGAAATCTGGTGGAGCTATCATCAGCACAGTGTCAGCCACAAAGCAGGACAGCCATAGGTCAAGGCAGAATGTGCCCTTCCCAGGGATGTGAGGATGAAGCCCGAGTTATATTTTTTTCATAATAAACACAGCTGGCCATGCTGACCAGTTCATAGTTTCCAACCCACTTGGGCATGTCTTTCAAGAAGCTAAGCCATTGGAATTGGGGACCTCAGGGGCAGACGGGGGTGACCCAGGCCCAGGGTGCTCCCCACCCCCATTCCAACCACTCCTTGGAAATCATTTTGAGCAGGTGAGCCGAAAAACTTATTTGTCTAACTATAGTCAAATGGTCAAATTAAAAAAGAATAAGTATATGAATTACAAAACAAAGCATGTGTCTGGGAAGATGTAATGGGTATAAGTGTCCCATTCCGGTAGCTTCTCCCAGTAGAGAGTTCACCATCAAGCAAATATAGATGCTTTTGGGTGAGGTCATTTGACTCAGCGTGTTGGAGTAAGCAAACAGTTGAAGGAAGATGTGAGCCAGCGTTTATTAAGAAAGTCCAGGGACACTGAAAGTGCTTCCAGAAGTGGAAAAAGAATCCTAGCCATCAGCTATATTGGCAGTACACCATCAAGCAGCACCTTATAGAAAAGGAACCATGTCATCTTCATTTAACAGGCAGCTTATTAAGCACCAAATATGGTGTGGGTGGGAGACAAAGATGAGTTTGAACAAACATCTGCTTCTAGCTTCTCCCACCCTGCTGAAGAAGACAGATGGGAGGAGTGGCTCGGTTCAGTGATTGGTGAGCACAGACCCCCCTGGAAAGCAGGATGGGGTGGTGGTGGTGGGAGGGTTGAGGAAAGGACACCTAGGTTAGATATCAGAGGACATGGAACTTTTTACTGACAAGGGTTTTCCAGGCAAAAGAACAGAATCATGTGCAAAGATGCAGCAGTCAACAAGCCAATGTTTCATTTGAAAGAAAGCTGGAAAGATTCTGTGGCCACTGAGTCACAAAGTCAATGCTTTGTGGAAAGTGGCAATCCCAGAACCCCATCAGGAAAGTCATCTCAAGCCAGCTATGTATGGGAAGTCACCTCCTTAGAGCTGAGATGTCCCTCATGGGCAGCGTCCAGTTGGGGAGGCCAGGGGACCCATCTCTTGCCACCTGCCCCATACTTGCACATCCTGAGTCTGTGGGGGTGCTGGGAGACTTGGGGTGGTTTTCACCAAGTGAAGTGGAAGAGGGTCTTTGGCGTGGGCGTCGCAACACAGTGCTGCCGGACTCCAGCGGTATTGACCTTGGTGGCAGGGCAAGACAGAAGTACACAGACTGTCCTGGTGGCGTGATCGATCTGGCTGGGTGACTGCATCCTGCTGACTGGGAAACGCAGAGGCAGGAGGGCACAGGCCTGTAACTGGAGAGGTTTGTTTTGATTCAGCATTGCTGAAATACTCCCTGGCAGCCGATGAGACTGGACTCGGGAATACAGAATGGACGTGGGAGATGAACTCATAAATAAAAGGCTGGGTGCGGTGTTGAGGTGCAGGCTAGACAGAGAGGCTGGAGGGAGCGAGATGGGGTGGGGGGAGCACCATTCCCGAAGACAAGCCTGGCACACCCTGCCTGGCTCACCCTGACGTGACACCAGATGGCGTCAGGCCCTGTCGTGGGTTGAGTTGTATCCCCTCAAAATCCATGTGTTGAAGTCCCAATCACCAGTACCTCAGAGTGTGACTGAACAGCAAGCCCTCACCATCCCCAGATTTAATCGACCATGGATCCAAAATATTTTTTAAAAAACAGCAATACAACAATTCAAAAAAATCATTAAAAGACAATACAGTATAACATCTATTTACATGACATTTACATTGTATTAGGTGTTAAAAGTAATCTAGAGATGATTTAAAGTATACAAGAGACCGTATGGAGGTTATATACCAATGCTATATATCAGGGAGCATCTGGAGATTGCGGGATCTGGAACCAATCCCCCGGGATACCCAGGGTCAACTATATTTGGAGATGGGACCTTTGAAGAGGTAATTAAGCTAAACTGAGGTCATGAGCATGGGCCCTAATTCAATATGAGTGGTGTCCTTAAGAGAAGAGGAGAGTCGAACACAGAAACAGACAAAGGCATTGCCATGTGAGGACACAGGGAGAAGATGGCCATCTACATGCCAAGGAGAGAAGCCACGTCCTGCTCTCTAGCATCTCTGTTTAGCCAAGTAGCTGGATATCGCACACAGCCCTTCATTTATCAGGCCCCAGAAGGAATCAACCCTGCCGACACCTTGATCCTGGAGTTTCAGCCTCCGTAACAGTGAGAGAAGAAATGTCTGTTGTTTGAGCCCCTCAGTCTGTGGTACTTTTTAATGGCTGCCCCAGGAAACCAATATAGGCCCATATGCTCAATACTGCTTCTGGGGAGCCCCCAGAATCCAGTGGAGACAGGAAGACTCAAAAAGACACTGCTCCAAAGTGGGAAGGGGCAATTGTGCTAAATTTCAGCCCTGATTTCTAAAAAATATGTCTTTCTTAATAGAAATGAAATAAATACATATACCTTGGAAGAAAATTCTGGAGGAGGAGGAATATACATGCAGATTAAATAAACATGAGTGACAGCAAGGTCTACTACATAGAGCCAATTACAGAATAGGAGAGCAGGGGAGTGTGAACAGGTGTTTTCTACCTGAGTGGATTGGGAGAGCATTCCAGAGAAAAATTATATTGGTGTTTCTATTATGACTGTCTTTCCTGATGTGATAAACCCTCCAGGGTGTCTAGTCTCCAGGACGATGTTTCTAGACTCTGGGGGAAATATCAGAAACCTGTACATGATCCAGTGCCTCCAAGCCAGGGACCTTGGTAAGTCACCAGGGAACTGTAATTGTTTTGTAAGTTTCTAGAAGAGACAAATGGGTCTCAGGAGAAAATGGACATTTCACTGTTCCTGTTCAGAAAATTCTACCTTAGAATTTTGTTTAGCAATGCTTTGCTGGTCACAAAGCATTTCTAAACAAAATCCCAAGCAGAAGATACATAGTTGCCAGAGATTGAAAATGCCCCCTTCCCCCGATTCCTGCATTTACTTTGGAAGAACATGTCCTTCTTCCTCACTGCAGGCTCCCGAAGTCTTGTGGACCACCAGATCACCCCTTCCCAGTCCCTGCCTGTCAGTAGATTTAACACACACAGGCCCCAGTGAGAGAACTTTGGCTAGAAGACGCTCCCCTGCTGGGGCATGCTTGGGAGAGCCTCCCAGGTTGCTCCCTGAGTCCTGACCCTTTTCATCCAATAATCGCTGTGTCAGGAAGGGACTTTGCATTAAAGTCCCTTTGATGAAAGGACCGAGCCTTTAATCATTCCAGCCCCTCTGGTTCCCCAAGTCTTGCTTCTGAGCCATACCTGGACTTAGAACCTCTCTGGGGTGATTAACTAATAGAAGACAAAGTCTCCCCAGGCGACGCCGTCCTGATAAGCCTAGTGCAGCATCAGGGGAAAGCTGCCTTGGCGAACGTGTTCATTTTCAAGGCAAGAAATACCCGATACACCCCGAGTAGCCTGATGCCAGGATCTCCCTGACAAGGCTGCAGCCCTGACCGTCTAAAGGCCATCTGCACGCCAGTCTTATGGAGGGTTTACCTTTATGTGTGTGGAGTGAGGAGGCAGGAGCACCTTATTAGAAAGCGAATTTCCAAATCAGTCCAGTTTCCAGGTGTCAAGATATATTTGTCAAAATTCAGACCCACTGAGCTACCCGCTCGGGTCGCCTCCCACTGTGGGAGCTTTTCTGTCATCTCAATAAATCTCAAAAAAAAAAAAAATTCAGACCAACTCACAGTAGCATTACTCACAACAGCCAAAAGGTGGCAGCAGCCCAAGAATCCATCAAGGTATGAACGGATAAACACAATGTGGTCCATCCATACAATGGAATATAATTTAGCCTAACAAAGGAAGGAAATTCTGACATATGCTACAACATAGATAAATCTCGGGGACAATCGAGAAATAAGCTAGATACAGCTGGAAGCGGTGGCTCACGCCTATAATCCCAGCACTTTGGGAAGCTGAGGCGGGAGGATTGCTTGAATCCAGGTGTTCCAGGTCAGCCTGGGCAACACAGCGAGACCTCGTCTCTACAAAATATCAAAAAAATTAGCCGGGTATAGTGGTGCATGTCTGCAGTCCCCAGGAGGCTGAGGCAGAAGGGTAGCCTGAACCCAGGTCAAGGTTGAGGTTACAGTGAGCCAAGCTGTGATTGTACCATTGTACTCTAGCTGAATGACACAGTGAGACCTTGATTCAAACAAAACAAAACAAAAAACAAAGTCAGACACAAAAGGACAAATCCTGCATGATTCTACTCATGTGAGGTCCCTAGAGTAACCAGAAACTAGAATGGAGGTTGCCAGGGGCTGAGGAAGGGGGAGTAGGGAGTCATTAATGGAGACAGAGTTTCAGTTTTGTAGGATGAAGGGTCCTGGAGATGGATGGTTGGACAACAGTGCAAATGTACTTATGCCAACAAACCAACAATAATTAGCACATTTACTTTTGCTTTGTATATTTTCCTACAATTGAAAACAAATTTTGAAATATTCGTACACCTGCTGAGCTCTTATTATGTGCCAGGCACTGCACTGGTGTCTTCACATGCAATAAATATTCCTCCCATTCCATCAACAGCCCTTTAGGACAGATATTATTGCCCAATTTTATGGATAAGAAACTGAGGCCTAGAGGTTAGGTAAGTTGCCCAAGGTCAGTCAGTTATAAGAAAGAGCCAGGGTTCAACTTGGGTGTTGCTGGTTCTCAGTAGATACTCCAAAAATTGATGGTGAAAGAATGAGTGAATGAATGAATGATACCAATCTCAGGCTTTCTACGCTGTTGAACTTGCCCTAGTTCACAAAGTTATTGTTTTTAGGGGACAGTGAGAAAACAGCTGGTGGTAATTGGAACACCTTTTAAGACAAAGTAACCCTAACATGAATTTAAAATATGCCCGAGTAATGAGTTTTGCTTTGGAATGATGGAAATGTTCTGGAACGTGATAGAGGTGGTGATTGCACAACACCACAAATGCACTAAATGCCCTTGAGTTGCTCACTTTAAAATGGTTCATTTTATGTTATATGATTTTCAATTCAATAAGTTATTTTAGAAATCAGTATATCTGACATTGAATATGAATATGCCAGAAATATGGTTCCTGATGGTTTGTATGGCACATGGTGGCATAAACACACATGAACTCTGTGCCTGCAGCTAACATCCTCTGGGTGGTCTTGGGAAAGTGTGGACCTCGGGGGACCTTCAGGAAGACATGTCAGGGCAGAGGTACTCTCAAGGACACGGTCATTCGCCCAGCTGGGGGCTGAACCTGTAGACCCTACCCTGCAGACTTGGAATTTGGGTTTCTTTGAAATCTGGTTTTATGAAAAGTTCCCTAAGTATCTTCTCCTCTGAGGTTTGTCTCACAAAATAACAAGTCACATGGGCTGGGGGTACTGACCTGCCCAGACTCATTTGCATCCATTTCCCTTTATCTTCCAGAGAGAAATGATAGTTTATTCCCCTGGTTGTTTATTCTCCTGAATGGTTGTTGGGAGCACACTGCCTGATAAACAGATGTGATTAATAGTGAATTAATTAACATCACCTTTCAGCTGACGATGGGGAGAATCTTCCAAATACTGGGTGCATGCACACACATGCATGTGCCTGTGTATGCACGCACACAGTTGTGTGTGTCTGCCTGTGCACATGTTCATGTGTGTGCATATGTGTGAGTGCACGTGTATCCATGGGCACGTGTGCATGCATCTGGCTGACCTGGGAAGGCTCTCCATGAAAAAAGGGACATGAAGCTAGATGCTGTCACGCTCTATGCAACTTCCTCTAAGTTGAGATTTTATACATTCCAGCATGTTTTAACGCCCCAGGGGAGCACATTTCTTAAAGAAGCTCTTTGGAGTATATGTTTGCAGACTCCTTTATAATGTGAATAATCACTTTCTAATTCCTGTTTGGAAAATTAATCTTCTGGTTTCTTAGAGTGAGGCATAGAGTTTTGGAAATAGGGTGGGTGTCTGATGCCTGTTTCGGCACTTGAGAACAGGCTCGAGGGACTGGTGATGATTCTTCTAAGCAGTAGAATGATATTCGATCATTAAGAATGAGGTTAATATCAACCTAGAGATATGTTCCTGAAAATGCGGTTACACAACAACAACAGCCACAAAAACAGGTTACAAAACAAAATAGATACAGCGTGATCCTGCTTTTGCAAAATGATGTGCATACTCTAATCTGTAGAAAAACATCTGGAAGAATGACACACACTGAGGCATAAAACATGGTTATTTCTGACGGTCAGATTGTGGGGTGTTTTCTTCCTTCATTTTTCTTGTCTATCTTTTCTACAAGAAATACCTTTCGCTTGTGTAATAATAATTTCCTTTTAATTTAAAAAGAAAAATATTGATCTGCAGGACATATTGATCTGAGACCCTCCTAACGCCAGGGGAAAGAAGACAATCGGGTTATCAGAAGAAAAGAGTGAAGAAGACAAACCCGGGGCCTCTGTTCTTGGTTCCGACTTTAGGATTCTCCGAAGGTGCTGGTGGCATTCGGGCTACAGCAGGGAGGAGCTGCCCTAAAAGGAAACTGTGTTCTTGGGGCAGAGTTCTGCTTACACTTGTTCATGTCTGTGGGAAATCCAAATGCCCCGGCTCTTTAATTTGTCTCCTCTCTCACACCGTGTCTCTTGACAGATCATCCAGTTATACTGTGGACACTGTCCTGGGTCCCCATGCTTAGGGGAGCAAGTGAAATCTCAGTGTGCTTCTGGGCGACACTGATTCAGCAGGACGAACCACAGCAGCCCAGTCAGGGCAGGAAACACGGCTCTAGCTATTTTTAAGCAATCATCGACTCCTCCCCAATGGTGGCCCCGGGTTTCTCAGCTCCTAAAGATCTGGCAGACAGAGTGGAGTTGGGGAAGGATTCTGGCCAATGTGGAGGATGGTGGAGAATGGTGGTGAGAGGTGGGAGAGGCAGAAGGAGGTGGAAGTTGGAGGTTTGGAGCCCAGAGGCTGACCAAGACTACTGTCCTATTACTGGAGTGAAGGGATCAATTTGATCCTGGCTTTTTTTTTTTTAAGAGTTGTAAGGTACAAGTGAGGATTTTCTACATAAGTAAGTTGCATGTAGGTGAAATATTGGCTTCCAGCTGGCTCTCTCACCTCCAGACAGTGGACCTGGTACCCAGTGTGTTGTCATGTGCCCTGCCCCAGCAGTGTCCAGCATCTGCCAATCCCATCCTTGTGCTCATATGCCCAGAGATCAGAGGCCACGTGTAAGTGAGAACATGTGGTATTCAGTTCTTTGTTTCTGTCATAGTTCACTTAGCATGATGGTCTCCAGCTGCATCCATGTTGCTGAGAAGGCTATGACTTTGTTTTCTCTCTTTTTTTTTTTTTGAGTTGGAGTCTCACTCCGTTGCCTAGGCTGGAGTGCAGTGGCACGCTCATGGCCACCCCGGCATCGATCTGCAGGGCTCCGGCGATCCTTCTGCCTCAGCCTTCCAAGGAGCCAGAACTACAGGTGCACGGTACCACAGTCGGCTAATTTTTTAATTTATTGTAGAGATGAGTTCTCACCATGTTGCCCAGGCTGATCTTGAACCAGCAGGCTCAGGCAATCCTCTCGCCTCAGTCTCCCAAAGTGCTGGAATTACAGGCTTGAGCCACTGCGCCCGGCCAATTTTGTTCTTCTTTATGGCTGTGTAATATTTCATTGTGTATATGTTTGGTCCTGTCTTTGAGTCATTGTTTTTTTTATTTTATTTTATTTTCCACCCAAATCCTTAAGACAGAAACAGATAAGAAACCCTAAAAAGGTTCACAAAATAACCCCAAAGGCCAAAACTATGCAAAGCTCTCTGAAAGGGACTTGATGTTGGGTTTCAGGGAGATGTGCTATGCTTCTGTTTCCTAATGGAGTGCACAGACCTCCCCCTTGTCTGCCTGTTCTCGATAGACCTAACTGAAATGGACTTGGTGGTCCCCTACTTCAGCGAGCTCCTGAACTGAGCACGGGGAGGAAGCCTCTGGGGAAGCCGCCATCAACTCTTTCTGCCTCTTCCCAGGCCCTGCATTTTTCTCCCATGCAGCCCGTGTGGTCCAGCATGGGAGCTGGACCAGCCTCAGAGTTCTGAGCTGAACAAACTCCCGAAAGGGCAGGGAGTCTCTGCTGGGCTGTTTTTCAGACTTCAATCCCACTGAGTGAAACTTAAAAAGGTTTTTTTTTTTTTCATTTGCTCAGCCTGGATTCCCTCTGTGCCGTGGGCAAACAGCCTTCTTCCAAGGAGAGCAGCAGAGAGTGTGCAGCCCAGCTAACCATCCGGGACGATCTGCTGTAGATGTTGGCATCCAGCCCGGGGTGGCTGAAGGCTGCCCAGACTCTGCTGTCATCAGCTGTCCTGCTAGAGCCCAGCTAGGGTCGCATTTCATAAAAGCAGTAGCATCCACGGCCTGACTCCATTTCCAGTGGGTAAAACCCAGAAGGCACAGAGGGAATCTAACCAATAAGGCCCTTGTTCTGCAGAGAACCTTCTGACACAGGGCCTGCAGGGAGCGGGTTACTGTGTCTAGATGACCCAGACACAAGCCTCAGCTCTGCCAGTCCACAGCTGAGCGGTCGTGACCTCCCTGAAAACCCATGCATAGCACCGTCATGAGAATTAACAAGACAGGGATGTGAGACCCTCCCCAGACTGGAGGAGGTGTTCAGCAGTGCTAGCAGATAGATAGCTCGCCAAGCTGGGATGACTCACACATCCCTACAGAATACCAGCCACAACCCGCAAGCAGCTGACACTCTTGGAATTCAGCGAAGCAAGTGAATTGGTGTGAACGGACCCTGCTGCCAGCTGATCCTGGACACATCTGCCCTCTGAGAGCATCCCTGTCTCCTCCCTGCTGTTCTTGGGCTCTGCTCTCTCCTTACAAGAGTAGGATCTTGCTCAAGGGTCATCCATGAGGGTCATTTCCTCCCTTTCCCCCAATGCTGTGAAGTAGGTGCAAGGACATAAGCACAACAGAAAGAGGGTACAGACAGGAGGAAGTTTCGAGAGAGTCAAGGGTGCCTCCCTGCTGCCTTTTCTTGGCCGCCCAGGTGCAGGACAGCCCCACCTGTCCCGACCTCCTTTGCCCCACCTGGGTGATGGCCTCCATCCCCAGCTCCCCACGAACCTGGGACAGTGTTGCCATGATTGGTCCTCAGACCCACCGGTATGGACGCTGAGTCTCTGTCAGGAAAAGGAGGAGAGGCCGAGGGCAGAGAACCCCTTGCCCCATCTGGGACATGACAGCCAGGACTCTTGGAGAGTCTGGGAGAGAGTTTGGCCCCAGGCCCTCCGAGGGAGTTTTCTTTTATATTTATTAACCCACTTTCTCTCTTGGCATTCAGAGCAACGAGGGAACCTCAGCCAAGGCTATTAATAGGCCAAGGCCATCCCTGGGGAGAAGAATGAGCTCATACCTATAGCACAGGTGCCAAGTATAACAAAGACTTCCGAGTTGGGCCTAAATATAGGCCGCGGCCTCCTCGGGGTGCAGAAGGCGGGCCTTGGATGAGCCGAGTGTGCTCCACCCTGTCGCCACCCATCCCAGCGACTTGGGCAAAGCTTGTCGACACCTGTGCCCAGGAGGGTCCTGGTGGAAAGGATCTTGCGGTCATGCGGTATCATTCCACCTTAGGTCAGACCTGGTGGAGGCCACCAAGGAGGCGGGGGAGGCCCAATGACATGCAATAAAAATGACTCCTGTAAACAGAGAGTTTAATAAAAAGGCAGTGAGGGAATTTATGGGCAACCCAAGGATAATTAAAATTATTTATCTACTTACCTCCCTGGCTGGCTGATCAGTCTATTAATTATCTATTATACACTCGCTGATTTGCATTTTAGTGAGGGGGCTGGGGAAGGGCAGGTGAAAAACACAGACAAGTCGGGAATGAGTGGTGGAGGCTGGAGCAGACCCTCCTCTCTAGACCACGGCTCCCCCTGCAGACCCCTTGTGCATTGCCCCTCGCCACTATGGGCCACCCCCAGGCCCTGGAACTGAGAAGCAGATCTGAGAACCAGCTGAAGTGGAGAGAAAGCACCGGATAAAGGGGTACGCACCTGTTTGCAGAAGGGGCGGCTCCTGGGACAGGTGCCCAGCTGAAGTAGCCTATGGACCAGCTCCAGGGAGAGGCTGGCAGGATTTCCCCCGGCTGTTCTGACTTCACACTGCATTTGAAAAAGAAAACAAGAGAACAAAACCATTTTCAGTCTCTAAATATCTGGAGCACATCAGACACACACTCTCCTGAGCTCTTGATTAAAAATATCACAGGACAGAGTGTCAGGGGAACAACGTCTTTTGAACGCTGCAAATGAGAAAACACGAAGCTGGGAGAAGGTCTAACAAGGCGATTGTGTTCACCACCTCATGGTGGAAGATGCTCCCGGCTCTGCAGCTCTGGATACAGTGAGTGAGACTCACAGTATCAAAACTGATGCTGGGGTTGGCGGGGAGAGTGCCAGTGTGCAATGGGGTCAAGCTGGCAAGAGTGGACCGATGGCGGGACAGCCCATGTCGTCTGTTCCCGAGATGGGTCCCAGGTCTTCTCTCCCGCTAGCAGAGTCCTGTTGGGGATAAATCATCGGCATCATTCCTTACCAGTCGTCCCAGTTCCCGAGCACTGGGTTCCATTCCAGGGAAAATGCAATGTGCCACACGGGGTTGACCCCAACCCACCATCTGCCCCTTGCGGTCTAGCTAATGGGTAGCAAGGTTGTCTTGGCATCAAACCTATCAGTGTCACCCACACGCAGCTGCAAGTTCTTCTTTGTCTTGAGCTTTCTCTAGCCATCGGCAGTGTGTATGCCTCGGGACACCATCCTCCCAGCTAGACGCTGGGGTAGGGGCAAAGTCAAGGGGCTTCTGTCTCTGAGCAATTCACTCTGCTGGCCTGTGTCAAGTCGCAAGTAGGGACTGATTCTGCACGGTCTGAATGTGTCTCCCCAGAATCTGTATGTTGAAGTCTGACCTGCCAGTGGGATGGTATTTAGAGACGGGGCCTTTGGAAGGTGATTAGGTCATGAGAGTGAGTCCTCATAATGGGATTAGTGCCCTTGTAAGAGGAACCCCCCATCTCTCTCCCTTTCTCCTTCTCTCCCTCATGTGAGAATAAACTGGATCTGCTTGCACCTGGACTTGGAACTCCCAGCCCCTAGAACTTTAAGAAATAAACGATGCTTGTTGTTTAAGCTACCCAGTCTGTGGTATCTTGTTATAGCAACCCAAACTCACTGAGACAGAGCTTAATCTTAACTTTGTGTTCCTAAAAGCGCCTGCAATGGGTTTTGCACATGCAGAAGGAAAGGAGGCAGGACAAGAAGGAGGTGTCACATGATCAGGGGCTCAGCCAAAACTCTGGACTCCTTCTCTCCACCTCTCCAGAGTCTTTCTCACACAACCAGCTGTTAGAGCCCACAGGGTACTGTCCCACCCCCTCCAAGTACCCACCACCCCAGCTGCTTCTCATACCTGCTCCTCTTTGCCTCCCCTGCCCCACCCACAGGGGCCTTCTTGTTGGATTTGACCCCAGGACACTTGCACATGCTGCTCCCTCCTCACAATGCTGAACAGCGTCTGCTCATTCAGGCCCCCTCAGAAAAGCCTCCTGACCAGAGTCCACTCTGAAGCCCCCTTCCTTCCTCCCCAGACCCTTCTACCCCTTCACCTGCCTCATTTGCTCATGGCCTTAAGCACTACAATCATGAATTAGTATCGCCTTCTCTGTGCTCTCATTAGCATCAACACCCTAGACCAGAAAGGTCCCAAAGACCTGCTGAGTAAGCCATATGCCCTCTGTGCCTGGAACAGGGCCTGGCGGGCAGCAGGTGCTCAGGGAATGATAAGTGAATAAATGAATGGCTGCCCCTCAGATTCTTTCTTTAGGCCTTTATTTGAGGGCCCTCCTGTAGTCTCGCCTCCTTACCATGCATTTCCTACTCTGCCCCTAGAGTAGAGAAGTGGTTTAAAGTCTTTTAAAGTCCCCTCAAGGCCCAGGGGTTAAGTTCGGATTCCTGAGCCCAGGGGTCTAGGCCTTTTGCAGTTGATCAAACCCCCTCTCCAGACTCCTCTCCCTCAACGGGTGCAAACCTCAGCTTTGCCAGCCTACCCGGGCCAGGGCGAGACCTCCTCTGTGTCCCCAGAGTGAGTTGTCACCAAGCTCAAGGTTCCTGCAGACTGTCCTTCACACCCCTCCCAGGGCAGGTGCTATGTCTCACCCTCCACCAGTCTCCTTTTTCTCTCTTGACTCCCCTGTCCCCCCACAAGGACAACCAGCAGGACAACCGTGGGGGCAGCTGCATGAGTCTACTGGGCTCTGTCACAAGCCCTGGAGCATCCTAGCGAGGATGCTAAGCCAAACCAGACCAGAGTCCCTGAGACGGCAGTAGGTGGTGGAGGTGCTCTCAGGTGATAGGTACCTTCCTGGAATAGGGACTCAGGGGGAGAGCAGATTGCTGTATACCCACCTGCTTCTTCTTCCCAATTGCCAAAGGTCTTGTTTGCACACCGTGGACCGGGGAGGTGGAGTTCCTGCAGGTTCATGGAGGAGGGGAGGAACCTCCACCCTCCCTCTGCCACACCCCCAAACCTCTACCTGGGCTCAGGGCTTTCCGTGGAGGGAGCATGACTCTGCTGCTCTTGGGTGACTTGAACAAGTCATCTCTACACAGTGCCTCAGATCCCGCCCCACACACTGTTAAAAATCAAGTGAAAGTTAGAAACCCATTTTCCATAAAGTACGCAGAATATTGCCTCCTGTTTCTAAAAGTTTGCTGTCTCCTTTGCCCCTGGCTCATCCATTGAGTACTGGCCAACAGATCTTGGAGTTTTAGGACATTTGATGGCCAGTGTTATTGTGTCTGCTTGGCTGGGTTGTACTACCCAGTGATTGAGTCCAGCATTAACCTAGGTGTTGCTGGGATGGTACTTGGTAGTTGTGGCGAATTCTACAGCCTGCTGACTTCAATAAAGAGATGACCTTTCATATCAGGTGTGGGTGGGCCCCATCCAATCAGTTGAAAGGCCTTGAGAGCAAGAGCAAAAACTGAGGTTTTCTGGAGAAAAAAACAAATTCTATCTCAAGACTGCAACATCAGCTCCTGCCTGAGGTTCCAACCTGCCAGCCTGCCCTACAGATTTCAGACACAGCAGCCCCCAGAATAACATGAGCCAATGCCTTAAAATCTATCTATCTATCTGTCTATCTATCTATCTATCTATCTGTCTGTCTGTCTGTCTGTCTGTCTATCTATCTATCTATCTATCTATCTACCTACATACCTATCCATCTATCTATATCTATCTATCATCTATCTGCATATCTATTATCTATCATTGATCTATCCACCCTACCTATCAATCACAATCTGTATATCTAGCTATCTAAATATCTATCTATATAATCTATGTATTATCTATCTGTCTTTCTATCTACTATTTATCAATTATCTATTTGCTCTGTCTATCTATCTATCTATCTATCTATCTATCCACCCACCTACCTGCCTACCTACCTGGTCCTATTGGCTCTGTCTCCCTGGAGAACCCTAACTGATTCAGGGTCTCTCCGAGAGTTGATCCTCTCCGTCAACAGGACCAGAAATGCCACCCCTGTGATCTTTCTCCAGAAAGTTCTGGCTGGTGGGAGTGGGGAGTAGTATGCTGGCAATGGCAGAAACAGGGAAGAGGAAAGAGGTGGCAAGGGGCCACCCATCTGCTTGGGGACAAGGACTGCACACTCACAGACCTGGAACAAATTGGTCCTCGGGAGTCCTTGTGAGGCCGGGTGGGGCTGTATGGAGGAAAGCCTGGGCACCAGCTACAGCTTGGGCCTCAACCTCCATCCCCTGCCTGACATTTCAGGACAGTCGTCTCCTTCCTCCCTCCTCTGTACTCCCCCCAACTGGCCCCTCTCCTCCCCCTTCCTGACTATCGCTTCTCAATTCTGATGATGTATCAATAACTGCAAAGCAAAATGCCACAGTTAGCAGCGCTGCTGTACTGTAACTAATCGTTTTCTGAATCGATTCTCGGGGCTGTGTGTGCGCAGCGAGGTGGGGCCGCATCTCTGAAGCCGCCGCAGCCTCCAGGAATTAGGCACACCAGGAGAAGTTTGAAGAGACAAAGGAGGGGGCCAGAAAGAAAAGCAGAGCAGGTGGGGGGGAGTGGGAAGATGGAAAAGGGCAGATTTAAAAAAAAAACATAGGGCAAAAGGAGATCTCCATGAGACAGAGAACAAGCCACAGCCTGACCTGCCTTCTTCCAGAGGGGCTGTGACCTGAGCATCTTTGACAGGACCAGGTGTGGTAAGCAGGAGGCAGACGACCAGGTCTGCCGTGAGGGCAGCAGCACGAACCTGCTGGGCTCTGTCACAAGCCCTGGAACAACCTAGTGAGGATGCTAGGCTGAACCAGACCAGAGTCCCTGAGATGGGGGCAGATGGTGGGGGTGCTCTCAGGTGTCAGGTGCCTTCCAGGGATGGGGACTCAAGGGGAGAGCAGATTGTTGTACACCCACCTATTTCACACAGCGTGAAAGACTCCGGCCCAAGAAACTCTCTGGTTCCTCTGTGCACGTAAAAAGACCTCAGGGGTCTCTGGAGCTCATGCACTTAAGGTTTTATTGGCTTAATAAACTATGTTGCTGCTGCCCACAGGTCGTCTTTGGCCTGAGCCCACGTGAGGATGGGGGGGCGGCTGCTTTGTGGCTGCTGTAGTCTCCTCCGGGAGGACAGAGCTGGCTGGAGCAGGAGAGGAAGGACAGGGAGCTGAGACCAGGCTGCAGGACTATGCCAGTCGAAGGAAGCTCTTTTTATAGTGTAACTCATTAACCCCTCCAGTGATCCCAGGGGTAAACTGAGGCACAGGCTGCTGGGAGGGCCTACTCTGAAGCACACGACCTGCACATTGGCAAAGTCAAACCCAGGGGATCTGCTTGACAGCCTGACTTGTAACTCTCACGCTGCTGTGATTCTTACTAAGGCTTGACTAGTTGGTGACTCAGTTTCCCTGACTGCAATGTGAACTATTTAATAACTGTTCCCCTAGCTTCTGGCATGAATCATCCACGGGTGGAACAGACAGGGCTGGAGGAGTTTGGACTCCATCTCAGGGCTTGCTTTGCCGAGAGCCGGAGTTGGGTTGGGTGCCCTTGAGTTCCACACATCATTTCTTTACTCGTGTATACATTCACTCATGCAGCCATTGTGCCCTGGGCTTATTTACCTCTTCCCACCCCGTGTCCTCAACCTAGAGGTCTTGCAGATTCCCAGGTCTGGTCATACAGGACCCCTACAATCCCAGCAAAACACACAGGACACAGATGGGGGGGCCTGGGCTGGGAGGAGTCTTGTCTTTTCCTCTTGGAGATAAAATCCAATGTGTGGCCAGGCCAGGCATGAGGTCTTTTGTGGTACCCCCTGCCCAGAGTCTTCGCTTTTCACTCCAAAATCCTCAAGGGCTGTGGCTTCAGCTCTGACCTCCCAGCAAGGCTGCTTGCGGTGGGAGCATCTCCGCTTGGGGAAGGGATGCTTGCTCCCAAATATCAAAGCCCACCAGACACTCCCCAGCCAAGAGGCTCCCCTGACCATTCCCCCGCCTCCAGGAGCCACCAGGCAGTCAAATCAAATATTTCCATTTTCTGAGAAGAGGGAGGCTGTTTATCCTCACTAGCACGTCCACCTTTCCCTCAATGGGCCCAAGGGCTCGTGGTCTTGCCAAGCCAGGTCTGGAGGCGCAGGTAACCAGATCGCTTTAGAAGGCAGTGCGTGAGTCACCTGGGCGTTTTAACCATAGGGTTGAGATCATTCACGAGGGGCTAAAGACAATGGGATCTAACAAGAAAGCCCAAACGTCTATAAATGTTTTACTTTTTAAACATGTTTTTACAAAATAAAAAGGCTACGAGTTTTGCTCTAAGTCTGTCCGAGATACAGGCTGCTTTCCCAAGTGGGAGAGCAGGAGCTGGGGTAACAGACGGCTCCCCAGGAGTGCCAGGACCCTACATCTGCCAAGAAACTGAGGAAAGAGGCATGATACCAGGTGACTGCAACCACAGTAAGATGCCACCCCCTAGCTGTCATGTGGACACAAATGGGAATGACCAGCCATCTCAAATGTTAGCGAGCACAGGCAGCTGGTGGGGACAGGCAGGTCCAGGTGATTTGGAGCGCCATCAGCAGGACCCAGAGTATTCTGAGACCAGCCACTCACAGCCAGGTACACACCTGTGCACAAAAAGACAGTCACCAAGGCCTTGCCACAGCTTTCTCCAAAATAGCCACACCTTGCAAACAACTCAAAGGTTCGTTGATGACAGAGTGGATAGAGAAAACATGGTGGATTGCTAAGTCAGATTTCCATACAGCAGGTAGAAGGAATGTTATCAGAAACACACCTGTCAGTTGAATGAAAGAAGCAAGTTGCAGAGAGATGTCATGCATGTGCATTTGAAAAAAGCATGCAGTGATGTGATCTAATGTTCATGGATACATGTGTGTGCAAATGTTTTTTCAAAGGGAAAAAAGTAATAGACGCCAAATTGATGCTCAGAGCTGCTTCTGGGTGTGGGGGAGGGGAATGGGACTGGGTATGCTCCCGAGGGAACTTAGACTTTATCTGGGATGTTTCATTTCTCCTTCTTTTTTGAAAGACTCAATGCAAGACAACAAAAATGTTAACCATTGCTAATTGCAGGTAGAGGAACATAGATATTCATATTTTACCGTAATTATAAAAATTCTGCAAAATTCTTTGGAGATGAGCATCGTTAGAATGAAAGCCCCTTGAGGGAGTGAGACTCTGATTACACACGTGTGACCGCATCGCTGATGACAGTGTTTTGTATTCTCAGTGACTCGATGGAATCTCATTGGCTGGTGGCCAGATGGCCAAGTAAATGGATAATGGATGCAGTGTTGTGATTCTAGAAGGAGTCAGATGACCCCGACCCAAGAGGAAGTGAAAGCGATTGTGTTCCCAGTGACAGCCTCTGGACTCTTGAACTAGGCCACCCCTCCCACCTGCATTCTTCTTCCTGGAGACTCATGTCCTGGTCTTCGGAGCAAACCCTTCCTCACTCGGAGAAGGGTGATGGAAAAGGTGATGGAAGGAAGCAGGAAAGACTTGTCCCACTCCTTGTCAAACCCACATCCCCCAGCCGAGTGGACGGGATGTGAAGGAGAGCCCACCTCTCCATCCCCCGACCGACGGGACCCACGGGGTGGGTAAGAGCGCCTCTCCTGGGCTGCCCCTTGACACGTGCTGGTGCTACTGACGGACAGATGTGCGCCCGGCCCTTGCTTTGATCTCGCATGGTTACACTTTCAGGGTTACAAGCTAATAAAAGCCGCAGGATCAAATTCCAGGTCATTACTCAAGGAAAGGGACCCCTCTGTGGTCGACAGCGACAGTTTCAAACCAATTAAAATAAGCCCGGCGTTTCTGCGGGCTGCCACCGTGCCGCCACCCCGGAGGTCTCCGAGGGCCTGGCTTGCAATGAGCGAGATGCACGAAATGTTAATGGAGACGCTTAAATGGCACGCAGAGGGGATTCTGGTAAATAAGGCCACTCGGAGGAGGCTGGGGGAGACGTCTCCTGAGCAAACCCTGGAGGAAACTTCAATAAACATGAGATTGAATTGAAAACAATTCACTCCGCAAGGGGTGGGTCCGTCGGCAGAGCTGGGAGGGGTCTTTGGGGGAGGAAAGCTATTTCATTTCCTATTAGTTCTCTTTTGCAAGTGTTTGTGCCCCCTGCTGCCGGCACCAGAGTCTGCCAAGGCCTGACAGCACCCACTGAGCAGGCTGGGAGCACAAGGGTATAATTTGCCAAGTAAAAATTGGAGAGGGTGGTGGAGGCTGAACGACGCAGGCAAAGGGCTGGGCTGGTCTGGCGGTGGCGGAGGGTTGAGGGGATGGGACAGAGCAGTGAGGGTCTGGGACTTCAGAGACAGATGAGGCTTTACTGAGGACAGGCTGTGCTCCTGTGAGCTCATGACTATCTGTTCTGAACGCTGCAGAGTCTGGTTTCAGGAAGGTCAAGCGTCGCCCATGAAATAAACAGATACGCTTCAAGAGACCACCAGTCCCAGCCCAGGTCAGCAGTGGAGCTGTGGCCGGTGCTTCACAGCTCGGCACAGACTCGGGGCCCAGCCTGATTTACAGGCAACCCCACTGCACTGGGTTTTGCTCCCAGCCAGGGCCACAGCCCAGGACGTCTATAGTTCACAGCTCTGCTCGTTCCAACGGAAAGAGCTCCAACATGTCAAACGGAAGGGGGCCACTCAAGGAGTCTGGGCTTGGAGACCGGGCCAAGCAGCCTGGGCCCTTCCTTACAGGGACTCCCCCACCTCCTAAGGCCACCATGGCCCTAGGCCAGATCCCTGCACACCTGCTTTTGCCACTTTAGTATTACATCCAAAATAACAAACCCGTTCCAGCTGGTTTTTTCAGATGTAGCAAATAAAACTACTAGATACCCAGTTAGATTCGAAATGTCAGATAAACAACAATGTTTTAGTTGTTTTTGCATAAGTACACACCACGCAATATTTGGAGCGTACTTATACTCATAGTTTGTCTGATATTCTAATTTAACCAGGCACCCTGGCTTTTTATCTGGCAACCCTAGCTTCCAACTGTCTGACTGCCCAGCCTAAGCACACACATGCTCACTCATGCACACACACAAGGCACACACACTCACCTATACATGCACACACCCAAACGCACACAGGTACGCACACACCCGTGCTCACATGCATCCTCCAGACAAAGGGACTAATGCTTCAGAAGGGCCAACTGGGAGCTGGCACTTTCTATATGCTGTCTCATGAAACTCTCCTCACAGCTCCCCACAACTAATCCCATCATTCAGACAAACAGACTTGGGTTCCTGACTGCCACTTATCCAAGGCCACACAGCCTGGCTGAAATTGTAGTCTGGCTGAAATTGCAGACACACTTCATTCGTATTCTGAAGTCTGCACTCTTTCCACCTAACCAGACCCAATGCATCAAATTTTAGATGTTTCTTTCCAAACAGAATGGGGCCATAAGGAAGTTGCTATTGATTCCGCAGTAGGGCCAATGGACTTAGCTCAGACTCACGTGAACCTTAGAACAAAGATGCAGTTCTGACCTGGAGAAGCCCCTGCTGGATGGGGGATCACTGGGGCTCTCTCTGTGGAGCTATGGGTGAACACATCTGGTTTCACTGCAGACGGTTGGTGGTTTGGGTTCCCTCTGGAGGGTTCTGTTGTCAATTGAGCCCTGAACAAGTACAGAAAGCCACACAATGTCCATGGCAGGGTCTTCTAGAACAGAGGATGTTCCTCTCCTGGACATCTAAGAGGGAACAAAAACCTGTCTTCTTGGGTTCAAAAGGTAGAGCTGAAATTGTTTGTAAATTTGGCAGGGAGTCCCTACCCTTCAGCTTTCCCCAAATTAACCCGTTGCTTTCTGGGTAACCAGTAGGTGGTTTAGGAGCTTGCTATGGGGTAAGAATTACAATCTTTAAAAAAAAAGAGTTATGATCTTTGATGATGCCAACAGGAATCACAGGATAGCAGGTCTCCTTGTCTGCTGGGGTCATCCCTTGGCAGGAAAGAAATCAGATCTGACCGACAAATCTCCCTCCTCATGTGAGCAAGATAGATCTCACATCACACTCTCACTTCTGGTCTTTAACCGTTTGTTTTGTGTTTGTTTTGAGAACAGGAGTTAAGCTTACCATTTTGTCATTTCTAGAAATGTCTGTTTTCCTGCTTCTTAAAAAAAAATGTCTGTGAATTGGGAGAAATCTTCTGTTCCTCAGCACCTGGGCATCGTCTCCTGAACGGAGTGTCAGCTGTTGGCAAAGTCTCTGGGCAGACAGAGCTCACGACCCGAGAGCCATCTGCTGGAGCTCTTGCCATCACAATGGTAAATTTCTCTCATGAGTGAAATAAAAGCATTCTAGGCCTGGAGAGCTGGGTGCTCTGGAAGTTATTTGCTTAGCCAGTGGCCAAGAAGAAACCCGGCAAGAAGGCGAGAAGGGGAGAAGGAGGGCAGCGTGAAGCACCCAAAAATCCAACATGGAGGCTGCCGTGGATACAACGTGAAAGCCTGAAAACCCTGGAAACAAAACCGCTGGGGGCAAAGGAGACAGGGAAGTCTATTAAAGAGAAGCAACAGTAAATGCTCCCTACCCCACCCATCCTGCAACTTTACTTTCAGAGTCACGGCCTCTACCCAGTTGGTTTTCTCTCTCAATAATGCTGTCAAGAAACCGTCTGAGCCACACCTAGTGGTGACATTTTCATTCTTCACCTAATGAAGTTCTATTGGAAAGTTTCTTCCTAAGAGTTGCATTTTGGAGTTTGACCGTGGAAGAAAGGAAGGCATGAGGGTGGGGAGAAGGAAGCCGCCACTAGATTTTGGCTGTTCTGGAGCCAGCCCACTGGAAGAAGCTGATTTAATTATAGGCAGGTTGTTGTTTTTCAGGTGACCTACTTCTCAGATGGCTTTCCCTGCTTTTCTCTCCTGTCATAAAGTTTTGACATATTGAAGCCAGGAAGGAAAAAAAGTCACACTATGTCACCTAAAAAAGTAGGGAGCCCAGGGGCTTCGTGATCCTCCAAGACGGGAAGAAGAGAGGAGGTAGGGGAAGCCAAGGGAAGAAGGAGGCTGATGGGGCAGCCAGGAAAGAAAGGATGGTGTGGGTGGCTCTTGTGGGAGCAGAGCGAGACCCTGTCCAGGGCGGTCCTACCAGGGTTGGGTCAGGGACAATGACCCAGGACTCTGCCTAGTTGCTGGGCACAGAGTTGAAGGTTGACTTGCTTTTACTCAACCTGAGAATCTGGAGCAAATCTCCTCTGGTCCAGATGCTCTGTGGCATGCTGGACCGTCAAGTAGCTTGTGGCTCCTGAGACTAGAGAAGTTTCCAGAAGGCTATGGTGGACTTGTTTTCTGACCTCTGCTAATGTGGCCTCTGGAAGGCTGGCTGGAATTCTTCAATATGTCATAAAGTTTTGACATATTGAAGCCAGGAAGGAAAAAAAGTCATACTATGTCACCTAAAAAAGTAGGGAGCCCAGGGGCTTGGAGACATATTCTGCATGGAGTCCTTCTTGGTGCCAATCCTGACCTCATGCCACCATGATTCTTGGGTCTTCGTGCTTGGGGAACAGACTGGAAAATGCACATTTAGTCCATTTTCCTGCCTTCAGGTGGGAGCCTTCTTTAACTGCCTTCGATTCATGAGAATTGCTGCTATTTTTAAATGCTTCCCGGTGGGGGCTCCCCACATCCATCCTCCCTCGGCAAACTTTGCCCATATTTAACCAATCTCAGTTCCAGAAAAAGTACTTCTCCTATCTATCCCAAATCCTTCCTAATGAGCCATGAGTCCATCCCCAAGCTCAGTTTGGAGAACTGCGGCTTTCCCCCATCTCTGGGCTGCCAAAGAGCCTTGGACATAGAACTGTGTGCCTTGAGCTGTGAGCTCTGTTCTCGGGATATGTCCATCTTTCTCCCCTAAAGCCTTGAAGCTAGGTTGCTGCCATTTATAGTGAAAATGGCTTTGAGGAGCTGCCTTGGGTCTCAGAATCAGAATCTGGCTCTCAACATTGCTATGTTAGGTAAAGGGAAAATGAATTCTTCGACCTCCTGAGAGGTCTCTCTGGGCTCATGCAGAGAGTTTGGCACATTTTGCCAAGAGCTGCCATCACGGCAACCTGGATCCCAAACATAACTGGTGGTACAGCCGGGGCTGGAGGGTGGGGAGACTCATAGAGTCATGAGGGTCCCAAGGGAGCAATTCCAGAGGCCAACTGCCCACTGCCAATGTCCACATGCCATGAAACACAATGATTGGATTGATGGCCTTTACTTTGCAGACTCAGATGGGCTAAAACACAGGTCAGCATAAAACCGTATTGGATTCAAATGACATGCTGGCGCTCAGGACGCAGGGACACCATGGTCTTCTCAGAACACATTTCCCATTGACAAAAGTACAGTGTTGTTGGGGTCTCTGCCTTGCATCTTGCATGTGTGAAGCACAAGCTCCTCCATGTCAGGAAAAGGAAACAAACTAAAAATCAGGACACTCTATTGGGATGGCAGCAAGCCCTCGAGAAGCCCTGGCAGACAGGGCCCTGAGCCAAACATCCCACCCTTGCCTTCTCAGAACCCTGTCCCAACACACCCATTCCCAGTACACCCTTCAGATGTCCAGAAGAAACATGGGCATATAATTTTCCCGTGAAGCATAGGTGAGAAAGTTCTCATCAAAGCCATGGTGATATCTGAGCTCTACCACATTCAGTGACCTAGCGGAGAAGAGAGAAAACGTCAGGGATAGAGGAAAGGAGAGAGGGACACCAAGGCCAGACTTCAGTGGCTCAGCCTGTAATCCCAGCACTTTGGGAGGCCAAGGTGAGTGGATTGCCTGACCCCGCGGGTTTGAGACCAGCCTGGGCAACTTGGCGAGACCTCGTCTCTATGATAAATTAGCCAGGCGTGGCAGCACGCATCTGTAGTTCCGGCTACTTGGAAGGCTGAGGCAGAAGGATCGCTGGAGCCCAGTAGGTCGATGCTGGGGTAGCCGTGAGCGTGCCACTACACTCCAGTCTGGGCGATGGAGTGAGAACCCAACTCAAATAAAAAACCGCTAAAAAAAGGGAAACCAGAGGGAAGAAGACAGATTACTCCCTCAGTAGGCACAGGGAACTCTGGGAGGTGCACAGCAGAGGACACCAAAGAGATGGGATTGCAAACCAGGCTTGAAGGAATCTGTATGTGAATGCAGGAGCAAACACTGTTCTCAATGTTACATGCACAATTATAAAATAAAATACAAAAAGTGATACAGAAACATTGGGGGCAAAGAAGAAGGAGATAGGCATGGATAGAGAAAGCAAGAGGTCTCGCTGGCAAGGGTGAATTTTGAGCTGAGCTTTGTAAACAGTGATCAATTCGGGGCGCAGGGAGAAGAGAGAACAATCCCAGGAGAGGAGGGAGAGGGAGAGCAAGAAGCTGTTCTGTGGAGTGGCCAGGCATGGAGCGGAGGCAGGGTCGATGAGCTCCCTGGGATCGTAATACCGGAGATCTGGGGGCATGCCAAGCCATGAAGTCAGATGGCACAGGCAGAGCGCCCAGGTGAGGTTCTGAGCACAGCGCACTTGGCACCAGGCACACCCCGGATAGAAGTCAGTTCCCTCCCTCTCCCTTTCCCACAGTTAGGGTGACAGATTGGGGTCAGTTGATGGGGAAGCTGAGGACCTAGCTGGAAAAACTCGCATGACACCCAAAGGTTAAAGTGGAAAGGAGATACGGCCAGATGCCCAACCACCGAGGCAGGGACTCCTCGGCAGGGTCTGAGGACCAGGCAGCTTCCAGGGACCTGGGAGCCCCTAGCTGTACTCGTGTGTCCAGCAGGTTTAGGAGGGAGAATACAAGAGTTATCTTAGGATCTGAGACACTCAGTGAGTTAAGTGGGAGTGCTGTAGCTTCTCCTTTCTCAGAAGCCATCTTCCCAGCTCTAGTGACAACTGTATACATAACCCAATTGCAAAGCACCCAGAGAAGCGTATTGGATTGCTCGTACTGGGTGTGGCCCGCTGGCCCTGAACTCACTTGTCACAGACATTAGTTTGAAAGTAAGACGTACATGGGGGCATCAAGCTGGAGGGGGGGGCATGAGGGCTGGAGACCAGGAAAGTTTTTCCCTAGGTGGGGGGCGAAGTGGGGGTAGGGGAGAGGGGTCCCACAAAGCACTTGGCTTTTCTTCTTCACAAGGTACTCTGCCTAAGGTATCAAATGAAGATTACTGTTATTCCGATCCCATTGCCACAGGGATTGGTGAAAGACACATGGCACTGATATGTAACAGGAGATGACTTGCTGTTGTTTTCCATGGTATCAAGATAAATATCGAGCCAGTGCATCTCAAAGAAACCCAGGGGGTTTGGAAAGTTCATTTTTACTCTCTTAGTGTCATGCCATTGTTGTGGTGGAGACGTGGGCGGATGTGATCCCAAGTCCATGACGGTCCCCAGGACAATATTCCTGGGGATGAAGACGTGACAGCTGGTGGCTAGGGGCCAACTGTGTTGTGAAGTGAATTTTTAGGCCCCATTCTCCCCATCCAGGACATTGGGTGATGATGAGGGTAGCATGTTTTGCAGCCAAGAGAAGGGTGGCAATGGCAGCTAAGACCACCCACAAACTTGGGGTACTCTGCCACCTCCCTAACTGGACTCCCTCCCAGAGTCTTCCTGCAGTGGGGTCTACTCCTTGGCCTTAGTGCTGTGCTTGATGCTGCCAGGATTGCCGAGGAGGCAGTGCTCCTGTTCAGCTCTCTTCTGCCTTGGCCAGAGATGGCGGCTTGCCGGGAGCTGGCAAGAGAGGCGTGCTCCGCCCGTGGCCGCTGGTGCATGGAGCAACGCGAGCCCACAGCGAGGGTTCATTACCATGCAGATGCGAGTGGGCGGATGGAGACCAATTGTTGGGCAGGCTGCTTGCTATCTAGCTAGAGAGGCACGATGAGAACTCAGGATCTTGCATTTCCAGGCGATTTGCAAGTCTTCAGGTACCCATTTCTAGGAGAAACTGAATCACTCTAGTGCTTCTGTGGCCTTGGGGTGCAACCTGTGGGGGAGGGGGAGAGGAAACCCACTCTTCCTGCCTTCACAGGGGAATGCCCAAGCCTCACAGCTTTCCTCGGTTCTGTAGCCTTCTGTGGGTCAGACCCAGGGACCACCACCCTCCCGAGGGCCTCCCTGCAGGAGGAGAGGGCTGCGGGAGGAGTGGAGGAATGGGTAGTCACCTGCCAGCCTGCAGGGAGCAGGGAGGGAGCTGGCTTTGGGGGGCTTGGGTCACTGTCTTCCCCAGAAGCAGCAGCAGCATTCCCTCTGCTTCCAGAGCAACCCTCCATGGGCCTGTGGCAGCCCCGAAGCTGACTGGCATCTGGCAAATGGGTGGCAGGATGCAGCTAGAGCTTCTAGAGTGTGTGTGCTCCTCTCTGCAGAGACCCCAGGGCCCAGGAAGCTTCTGAGGTAAGCTCTGTTTTCAAGGGCTAGTGGGGAGGCCTGGTCCTCACTAGGCCCCCATTAGCAGTGCTCACTTTTTGGAGGGAGGACATGCAGCTCCCCACCCCCACCTCCTTGGCGGCAGCCTCTCTGGTGGGCAGACAAGCAGCTGACACAGGCGAGCATTTCTGCGGAGGGATATGCAGGCATTTGGCCTTTAACCCCCCAGGTCCCCTGCTCAGAAAGCATCCTCCCGCATCTGGAGGTCAGAGAAGCCAGCTCCTGGGTGGAGGGAGGAGGGCCCTCAGAGCGGGAAGCATGGAGTGGGGAGGGCAGGCAGCCTTCCCACTGCAACACAGTGATGAGGCACCACCTGGCAGAGCAACCTGCACCTGTAGGAGGCAGAGGCTCATTCATCACCCTCACTGCTCAGCCCTCACTTCCTCTGCCTCTGGGCAGGGAGAGAAGGGGGGTAGAGGACTGAGAGGCCGTGAAATACTGCTCACAGTCCAAGATGGGGTCACCATTCCAAGGACTGTCCTCTGCCTGGGTTTTGTTTAGGCTTGTGTGCAAAGACAGAGAACCAGCCTGATAGTTAAGGCTCCCTGTGTATCAAAGAAGGCAGGTCTGTAGGAACTGCAGGGGTTTGACACATTCTGCGTTTAGCCCATGCAGACACAGTGACTCTCGACTCTCCGACTCTCCGTAGTCAGTGTCAAAGCCCTTCAGGAATGCTGAGACCTAAGCCAACTTTCTCTCAGTCCTGGGCAACACTACCCCAGCCTCACACGGGGGAGGAGCAGATGGAAGGCACACAGCATAACCAGAAACTGTTGTCCCTTCTGCGTCCCCAGCCTCCTCTGGGAAGACTGAGAGATTGAGTGGTGGCACCATCACTGAGGATTCCACAGGTGTCCAGGGCAGCCTGTTGGGGAGGGCCTTTCCTGGAGATGAAGAGTTTATAGCTCCCTGGGCTCAAGTGTGATAGGAATTCTGGGGACAACTTGGGCCATCTCATCAAAAGAAAGAGCTACAACCTCGGAGGGACTGGTCCAATGAGCCCAGTAAGCTTATGGAGCATCTTCTTAACCTTAAGTGTCAACTACCCAACTAAACTTCCCAACTAAACTTCCCCTTGACCTCAATCCTCCACACGAGAGAACTGATGGTGGCTTATCCTTGGAATGGAGGGGGAAAGGGGCCGAGAGGAAGCACCTTTAAAAAGGTCACTCAAAAGCCACCTCTTCCCAGGATGTGACTACCTGCTCTCCCTGAAAAAAAAAAAAATTAGAAAACACAACAAAAATGTAAGTACAGCTGTGGTGGCGCCTCCCTCTTCCCCCTCCCCCTCCGTTGCCTCCTTGCTTTGAGCCCCAACCCCTTGGATATTTATTGTTCGTTCCCTCTTAAATCATTCCTGACGGCTGGACTGCTCACACTCCATTACAGGGAGAGGCTGTGCGGAGTCACAGTTCCGTTTAGCTTGCAGAAAAAGGAGCCTCACAGGAAAAACCCACCCGGGAGCTGTCCGGTGCTGAACTCCGGCGTGATGGACGATTATGGACCATCTGCACTTTCCGAGGGGGATAGATTTATGAGCGGGAGAGACAGCTAGAAGAGTGTCCATTACTATAACTCACTGCCCTCTTCAGAGATATTCTAATCAGGCCTCCTTCCCTACCATCGAAAGCCCAGGTTAAGAACCAGCGGGAGGGGAAATCGATTACACATGTGTGGGGCGGTTTTTTCCAGAACATCACTGTCAACAGCGTTGGGGGTGAGGGCACCAGAAGCTGGGGGTGGGGCTGCGGTGGGGAGACCCTCTGCCAACAAGACAGGTTTCCCACCAGCGTTTCCTGGTGTCTTCGGTTGCACTAGGCTCTTGATTTTTTTTGTGACTGGTTTAGAAGCTCAGAGGTGACAGGATGTTTCTCCCTCCTCAGCCCTGCATGGATCTAGTGGAGATTTACTGACAACCCTGATTCATGCAGAGGGCTGCAGTAGAAATATCTGGGTTTCTGGTAGCCCATGCACATTGATGTGCACAGAAAAGAGGAAGGGAGTGAGTCTCGAAGGGATGCCGGCCCTGGGTCGGCTGCTGAGCTGGATGCTCTCTGTGTGTTGTTTCACTGTAATCTTACTCCTATTTTATAGGTGAGAGGATGAAGGCCCATGGTGGTGCCAGGTTCCAGCCCAGGTCTGCACAACCCTCTCTAGCCCAGACGCTGCCTACAGTGCAGAACGCAGGCAGGCACTGTCCTTGCCAGGGGTGCCAGGTCCCTGCTCCCCCAGATCCTGCTCCCTAGCACCCTTTCAGCATCCAGCAGAGCGACTTCTGACACTCCTCCTCTGGGCTCAGGCCTCCCATGCTCTGACTGGTCTTGCTGTGAACCCCAAGGCTCTGTCCCCTTGAGCCCCAGTCCCCTAGAAAAGTCAGCTACAAACAGGCAATCAGGCAAGCCCCTCCTGTTTCTACAGAACTTTGACATTCACAAAGCATTTTTACATGAATTAATCTGACCACAGACCATTGCAGTAGACAAAATCAGGTCATTTTATTTTTATTTTGTTTTATTTTTATTTATTATTATTATTCTTTGAGTTGGGGTCTCACTTAGTTGCCCAGGCTGGAGTACAGTGGCATGATCACAATGATCACAGCTCATGGCAGCCTCAACCTGCTGGGCTCAGGTGATTGTCCCACTTCAGCGTCCTGAGTAGCTGGAACTATAGGTGCACACCACCATGCCTGGCTAATTTTTTGGTAGAGATGAGGTTCCATTGTGTTGTCCAGGCTGGTCTTGAATTCCTGGGCTCAAGCAATCCACCCGCTTTGGCCTCTCCAAGTGCTGGATGAGGATACTAAGGCCCAGGGAGGTTAAGTGCCTTCCTTGAAGTTGCGCAGCTACCCAGCACATCTGAGCTAGAATCAAGCCTGTGTCTCTTGGCTCAGCATGCAGGCCTGTCTGGTCTTACTACCTGCTTCCCAGAACCTGTTTTGAGCATGGTCACCCTTGGGTATTACCCTCCCTGGGGACCAGCCTGGGCTCAGTCTCCCCCATGGGCCTTCCCCCTGGGCTCTCCGTTTGAGATTCTTGATCTCTTCTTTATCCTCCTCCCCCATAAATCATAGCAGGGCAGAGAAGACTGGAGTTGAAGTCATGAAAAGTGATGATCATTCTCTTGAGAGTCTCCTGGGTCCACATCCCTCTGGGAAGGGTGAGTCAGCAAGCTCACTGGAAAGGCCTTGGAGAACTTGCCCTTAGGTATAAGCTCTGAGATTCTAGTAAAGAACCCTGGATATCGAGAACTCTCCCCCCCAACCATCCCATGCCAGGACCCTGTGTTCTCCAAGATGGCGGGTCAGGGGCCTGTGAGGTGATGCCAGCAAAGCAGCAGTGACCTCAGAGTGCTCTGGAAGGAATTACAGTCCTTGCCTCACCTGGGAGTTCACCTGTGGCTTTTTCACCTTGAGAAATTCTTCTGTTCTCGCCAAGCCCCCTCTGCTACAGTCATTCATTTGTCACTTGCTCATTCACGTGAACACTGAGGACAGGACCCGACCTTGCACAGGGGAGGCAGAAAGGCCTTCTGCAGGAGGTGGCACCCAGCCGGGCTGTGTCTTACAGGGTGCAGAAGAGGCAGTCAGGTGGAAGGAGTGTGGGAGGAGTGTGGGGGTACCGTATGCTGTTCCACATGTCTGGAGCAGTGAAGGGAACTGGGGAGTAGGGGCGAGCATTCCTTTTTCATAAAACCTTCCCCTACGCCTCTTGCCCTGTGCAACTAGGAGTTTCCTGCTGAGTCCTCAGACATGGGTCGCCCACGGTGCAGAACACACCATCCATCACAGTAGGGCCGATGGGGAGGTCAGCCTCTGCCTCTGCACCCGTGTGTTCAGTAGCTGGTATGACTGTGGCCATGCTTGTGGTTGAGGTGCCTGATCCCACAGCTACAGGCACATGTGGCATTTGAGCACCTGAGGCCTTTTTGAGCCTTTTTGAGCCAGCGTGCCCCAGGAACAGAATTTATAATGTTATTTCACTTTAATCCAGTCCAGCTACCTCCTGCCTGATCTTTAAATGGAAATGGCCACCGAATGACGTGACCCAGGATGGAGAGATACCATGGATAGCCCTGGGTCTCAAGCTGCCTGACTCCCACAGGCACCGATGGAGTACAGGTCTTGACAAGACCCTCGTGGTCCCAAGCGCCAAGACCCGAGCACACGGCCAGCACCCGAGTGATGGAAGGGGAAGTCTCTTTCTCCACCCGAGACATTTGGCTTCACCTGTGAAAACAGCATCCACTTGATGAATGACCAGCTCCTGCACTTTGTGAAATTAAATTCTCAGCTTGGGCTGAGCAGCCTGGGGTGAGCCATGGTCACCCAGGGACAGGGACAGGGCATCAGAAAGAGCCTGGGCAGCAAAAGGCTCAGACTCCAAAGCCCCCGTAGCTGTTACACGTGGGACTGGGGGAGGGCATGGTGAAAAGCTGACTCGGCAGGTGCCCCAGGCATGGGCTGAAGACAGTAGAGGAGAAGGAAAGAGTGAGAATGCAAGAAAGAAGCCATACTGCACGGAGGTAGGGAAGGAGGCTAACTGAGGCTGGAGCAAGGCCATCCCCACCCTCACCCATGTGTCCCAGCCCCTGGGGCACAGTCACTATAGGGAAAGGGTCTCTCCAGAGATTCCCAGCAGCTCTGGCCCTCCCATGAGATTCCTCCTGTCTCACACACGGGAGAATTTATGGGCCCCTGTTAGTTCCATCCCAGCTCTGGGCTCCGTGGAGACACAATCCCTCCTGTTTATCATCATCATTACCTCCATTAATGCATGATATAATGTGGAGCCCATTATGGCCATCCTGGGGCTCTTCTAAAGGGCCCTTTCTCCAAACCTGTACTCCAGTCCAGCTACCTCCTGCCTGATCTTGTGCACCTGGGGTGGATGGGATAAAAGTGCCTCCTCCACCGGCCTCTTCTCCCACCGTGAAAATTATGGCTGACTTTGTTATGTGGTCACGTCATCCACCCAGATCACCTCTGAGGACTCCCTTCATTAAATCTCTACTATATAACCTGGCAATTAATCCAAACCATGTCCTCTCCTCCTTCCATGGAAGGGGCTCTGCAGACCTGGCAGGGGTTCTGAATAGTGTCCCTGGTCCACACCTCTCCCCTGCAAACTTCGGAGAAGCTGGATGTCACTCCACCTAATGGCCAGCCCATTGTGCATCCCTGGGAAATGCAGAGAATCAGAAGGAACGCTGAGAATCCATGGCCTGCATTTGTCCTGGATTTGTCACCCACTCTCCCAGGAAGCCTCCACCTGTGGCCTCCTATTCCAGTCCCTCTTCCCTGGCTCCCCCTTTAAAGAAGTGAAGGCACTTACATTTCAGGAAGGTGTGGTCATGAGGGGTCCCATCATGAGTCTAGCTCTGGCTTAAGCAATTCAGCCCTGACCTCTCATGCTATCCTGGCCAGGTGGAAGAACTCACTCATTCCAGAAGTGCTTCTTATCTCACCACTAAGTCACCGTCAGAAAATAGCTCCCACCCATGTCCGGGGTGAATGGGTTATGTGTCTTTGCTCTCCATTCAGAGCTGAGGAGTTAAGTTGCCCTGAAAACTGACCATCACTTGAACCCCAGAAATCCTTGGGTGTGTGTGAGGGAGGGACATGCATGTGTGTGCATGTGGATATGTGTGTGTCCACTGCTCCCCTACCTGAGATTGACCCCACTTAGGGATGGAGCAATGTCTTCTTTCTCTTGTTCCCCCTTGTACCCAACAGAGGGTCCTAGGCAATTTCACTCTGACTTAGGTGACAGTGAAAAGCACTGGTTTTGTGTCTGGGCAGGGGCATCACCCCTTGACTTGGATGGTTCCAGAATTGCTTCAGGACTACCTGGGCCTTCTGGGCTCTGCCTGGTTTTCTCCCACTCAGACTCTTGACTGTCACTGCCAAAATCCCCTCCATGCTGACAATGCTACCTGCGATGGTTTCCCTTTTACTCTGAAGTGTCTTTGTTGTTTCCCTAGATTCTTTTAAATAGGCAGGGAATGTTTGGGGCTTATGTACTTTCCCAATATTCATAGGCGTAGCTTTCAGGGTGAGAAGGTCTGAGAATTGTCAGGGTGTAGGAGAAGCCTGGGAAGATGAGAAGGGACAATTCTCAGACCCTCCCACCCATGGGGGAATTGGCTACTATGTAGACTTTGGGGACACGAGGTCATTTGGTAGTTTGATGCCTATGGGGTCTTCTCTGGGGTTTAAGGTCCTCTGGCCACTCCCTGCCTAGCCAGGCCCTACTCAGTCTGAGCCAAGGCCAGATTCTTCCTTCTGGGGAGCCTCCTCCAACCTCTGCAACTAACACAACCTCCTCTCCAAGCTACCGGCCTCAGGGCTGCAACACCCTGGGGCAGCTCCTGGCTGCTTCATCCTGTTCTGACTTATGCCATCTCTCGGGTCCCTGCTTTATTTCACTCTAGCCTTGTTTGTGTCTCATGAATGTGTGTCTTGTCTCACTAACAACTCTGAACATTTATATTTTAAATAAACTTATGTCTGTGGCCTCCAGGCTCTAAGCATCTCTTCCAAGTATCTAATCGGCATGTCCATGAACATGGACCTCCTGCCTCCTTCCCAGACCACCCAACACAACATGGGCAAAAAACAAGAGTGGTGCTCAGAATGCCCTATTTCTATTCACAGACTACCCTTCCCTGAGCTTGTGTACTTCATTCTTGCTGTCACTTGGGCGACCGTCTCCTGTGTTCAGCCTAGAAGTCCTTCCTTTGCAGTTCTACTTTCCTCTTCATTCCCACTCTCTTCCCCAAATTGGACCCTGGTTACCACAGTGGCTGGGGCTGTCTCACTGCTTCTGCCCATGTCACCTGCATCAGCAAGCCCCTCCTTGGCTCAAAAGTCTCTGGTGGGCTTCACTCTAGGGGTGGGTTTCAAGGTCCAACCCAAGCTGGTTCTGTGGGCCCCACACAAACCTCTCCCTCAATTCCAGATGGCTCTTGCCTCCCTAGACTCTTGTCTCCAGCATCAGCACACATACACGGCTCAGTGTTGTCATTAGACATGTTCACAAATGGAGGTTCTAGATCTCCAAAGAGATTGGAAGCTCCCAGAAGATGCTACCACATTACAGTTGTTTGGGTCCTCTGTTGCAGCCACCCCAGGCGGGTCACTGACACTGCAAATACATCCTGGATTGAAAGCATGCTGTGGTCTGCCTGCTGTTGACATGTCACTGTCTTCACTCTGGAGTTGAGGCCACTCGCCTCAGCCCAGGTCTTAGTGGGTACCACAGGGGACAACACAAAATCCTGCTCGCTTCCACCACTTTTCCTGATGCCCACAAAAATGCAGAGGGTCCCGGCCACCTGGTGTGAAGTGCTCCTGCGAGGCTTACAGGCCAGCCCTCCTCTGGTCTGGCCTGGTCACCTCAGCAAAAATGTTCACCCCAGGATGATAGTCATGTGTCCAGACAGTGTTGAGGGTTTTATAAGATGCCGGGAGACCATGCGGTGCCCCCACTCCTGGTGGCTTTGGGGCAGGGCTGCTCTGGCCCTGTCTACGGGGTCACCCAAAGACCAAAGCAGCCTAAACGGGCCCCCTCCTGTGGCTTGTCTGTTGCCGTCTGGGCTGGAATTCTGTCTCCAAATTGGATATCACTCCAGGCACTCAGGACTGGAATCTGAGCCCTAGGAGGGGAAGGAGCCATTTGTAGCTCTTTTCTTTTTTTATGCTGCTGAGCAAAGCAGGGATCAGGCTGAGCACAGCTGTCAGGGAGGTGTTTTGTGATAAATCAATAAGCTGCCCGGGGTGGGAGAGGGAAAGGGATGGATAGGGAGCCCCAGGGTGCTGGGGGAAGGCCAGGCACAGGTCCAATATGAGCACCTGAGTCAATGAGGCAAAATGAGGGAAGAGATGGGGGTGAAAAGGAAAGGGAGAGGGACAGAGAGACAGAAACACAGAAAGAGAGAGAGATGGACACATACACAAAGATTCAGAGAAAGAAAGAGAGAGAGAGAGGAAGAGGGAGAGAAACAGAGGAGAGAAAATGGAGGAGAGAGACAGACAGAAAGATAGAGAATCAGACACACAGAGAGAGGTGGAGGAGACAGAGACAGACAGAAACAGAAAGAGCCAGCTAGGGATAGAGACAGAGAACAAGAGACAGAGAGAGAGAAAGAGAAAGAGAAAGACAGAGAAAGAGAGAGACAGAGAGGGAGAAGAAAGATAGACAGAAAGACAGAGAGAAAGAGAGAGTGACTAAGACAGAAAGAGAGACACACAGACAGAGAGAGATGAGGAGATAGACAGAAAGACAGAGACAGAGAGACAGAGACAGTGAAAGACAGAGGGAGGAGAGAGACAAGTGGACAGCAACAGAAAAACAGAGTCAGCAAAGGATAGAGACATAAAGAGAGACAGAGAGAACAAGAGACAGAGGCAAACAGAGAGTAGAAAGACAGAGACAGAGAGTCAGAGGAGGAAAGAAACAAAAGCAAAGACAGAGAGACAGAGCTCGAGAGAAACAGACACAGAGAGAGCGAGCAGGGGAGAGAGAGCCAACCTTTACAGGGATCACAATGACCTCAGCAACCCCATTCCCATGCAGCAGATTACCCAACAGCTTCAGTAAAGGCTGCCTCCTTCAAAGAGTTGGGGGGATGTTTTCTCTTTTCCTAAAGTATTTTCATTTCAAAAAGTTGCCCTGCTGGTTCCTCCACGTGGCCTCCCTAGGTATTGTACGCCACAATAGTCTCACTTTCTTTTGTTCCAGAGATACAGAACTGTTTAATTCTCATCCCTTAAATCAATACCTGGTGTCATGTCATCCAAAGCCATTATTTTTACACCAGAGAAAAATGGAGACTGAGTACAGTATAAAGAAGAGAGAGGGGAGACAGAAATCGTTGCTTGGGAGGCGGCAAGCAGAAGCCTCATCAGAACCATCTGACCTTACTGTGTTCCCGCGGGCTCTGCAGGTCTCTGGGCTCCCAACAGAAGTAGTGGGAAAGTGCCAGGGGAGGGGGTGGAATTGGCAGTTGAGGGAAATTGCCAGGGGAAGGGCAAACCTCATCAAGAGTACCTACACAATGAACATTTGTATACCTAACCCTAAATTACATCCCCATACCTTTAAATTTTTTTTAAAGTGTCTGGACCGGGCTCGGTGGCTCAACCTGTAATCCCGTGCTTTGGGAGGCCAAGGTGAGTGGATTGCCTGAGCTCGCAGGATCGAGACCCGCCTGGGTAACTTGGAGAGACCTCATCTCTACAATAAATCAAAAAAGTAGCCGGGTGTGGTAGCGTGCGCCTGTATTTCTGACTACATGGAAGGCTGAGGTGGAAGGATCGCCGGAGCCCAGCAGGTCGATGCTGCAGTGGCTGGGAGTGGCCACTGCACTCCAGTCTGGGCGACAGAGTGAGACTCCAACTCAAAAAAAAAAAAACCAAACAAAAAACATGTCTGGAGGAGAAGTAGATGCAGGAGAGTAGAGATCCTTAGGGGAAGAATATTCCAGGACTCCAGAGGGGTCTCTCTGACAGCAAACAATTTCTCCCCAAAGCCCACACCCAAACATTCAGCTAGGACAGCATCTCCTAACACCTCCCGGATGCTGTCCTCTTCTCTCCCTGTCCCTCTCACTAGCCTTCTTTCCCTTATCTCACAAGCACACTTGGCCTCCAAATCCTTGGGAGGCATTGTCCTGGGACTTCCCCCTCTTACAGCAGCTCAAACCCTACCTCTCTCTCCTTCAAACCCTACCTCCTGCTTCCTCGTCACCCTTTCCTAGGAACTGGAAGCTGTCTGCCTTCCCATCTCACTCAGAACTTCCAAAGTTGGTCACCCATGGTCCCCTCATCGCCAAACCCAGTGGCCCAATTTCAGTCCCGCCCCATTTCTTGTTTCTGTTGTCTTTTACCTGATGATCCTTGAAGTTGTCTTTTTCCATTGCCTCTTCCTGTTTCTACCCATCACTCCTTTCCCAGGTATTCCAATCCTTTTCCATGCTTTCAACTACTTCCTCAATCGCCATCTTTAGCTCGGGCCTCCCTCCTGAGGTTCCTGTGGTCAGTCGCCTGGTAGACATTTTCACTGGGACATGGACCCGAGGTGACCTCAGTGGTACCTGATGCTCCTTCTATGTCATCCTCTTAGCCAATGGCATCACCAGCCTCCACGGCTTTCATACTCTACAAACTAGAGTCACGTGGACTTCCAGCTTCTCTCTCACACATGCTCTGTGGGTTACAGGAAATATTGATGTCCCGGTACCTATTCCTTTCTGGCATTGTGCCTGGATTCTTGGAATAGCATCCTCAGTGGTCAGATCCTGTAGCCACTGTTTGAAAATCTCCAATGCCTCCTTATTGCCTAGGGATGAGCCTCTTAACTTTCGGGGACCCTCTGGGAAACCTCTCCCCAGGAAAAGGCACATATGTACACAAACTACGTCTTGCAACCATTTCAGGAGGCTCACGGGCCAAGCGGAGCCCATCTGTGAAGCCGATGGTTTTAGAGCCAGATCTGCAGGACCAAGACTGAGCTCACTGAGAAACATCAAGGACCACCATGCTCTGGCTCTCACACAGATTCCCAGCCTTGCTTTCCTCCCTGTCAGATGAGAGCAATAATAGACCCATGTCTCAAAGAATGCTGTGAGCTTAAAGATACACATGGAACCCACACCATGCCTGGCATATGGTAACCGTATCATCTCTTCCCAGTCATCCTAACCTGCCCTACACAGCACGTCAATATTCTTCCACGGTGCTGGGCTCACCCTCTTTTGTTCTCCAAAGCCTGGCTCAGATGTCACCACCTCTTTGACACCTTCCTGACCTCTGAAACTACCAGCCAGTCCCTCCTTGGGCTCCTAGGGTTAATGGTGTCACACTGTCCAGCTCTGCATCTGGGGGCTATAATAGAGGGGTATATGGGGACTCTATCTTTGTAGACCAGGCTCCTAGAGCATGGGGCTGGCTGACCCCCCCCCTTCTCCTGCCCCTGGATGCGATGCACAGGGCCCAGCACACAGTAGGTGTTCAATGTGTGTATATTTGACTTACAAATAAAACAGATGGAGACCTCTATTTGTGACCAAGAAAGGGTGGCTAGGACAGAGTCCAGGGGACCACTGCATGTGACTCTTTCATCCTGGTGAGGTCCTAGAAACGGACTGTCCTGTATGTGTATATGTAAATATGTATGTATATGTTTTCAAGTGCATGGTTTATGTTGATATTTACTTTAACACAAGCAGATGCTATTGTTATCACCCTCATCTTAGAGTGGAGGAGGCTGAGGCCCCAAGAGGTTAAATACCCAGCCCGGTGTGTTCTCACGCACCAAGGCCACACCAGCCCCTCACCTCTGGATCCCGGCTCCCCTGGGGTATCTGCATGCACAGGCTCAAGGCCCGTGCCCCTTGGCACAGCACACCCAGTCCCGGCAGTCCAGCTCCCACTTCCCACTCTGGTGCTGCCGCCTATGATGCCTACACCTGCATGTGGTCTGACCCCCTCAACTGTGTTCATGCTCACAGGTACCACAATGCTGCTCTGAGGCCCTCTTGGCCACCTTGCCCTATCCTCCCTTCCTCCAGGTCTCAGATTCCCCAAAGGGCTCCCCCCAGGGCACCGCACCCTCAGGTTGTCTCACCTACTTCTGAGCTTCCCACGGCCTGTGGCACATTTCTGGAACTTAGCTTCTTCTGTCCAATATTGGAATTTCCCAAACGTCCTACCCTGGACCATATCCTCCTCCTATTCAGCGGGTTCTTACAGAAAACTCTCTCTGACTCACATCTGTGGATCTACCTGTGATATGTTGTGGGGAATGCCACCCTCCCTCATACTGTTTTCCATGGCCTTCAGGTAACTTCACACATATTCCTTCATGTTGCTCTTTTTTTTTTTTTTTGATTCAGAGTCTCACTCCGTCGCCCAGGCTGGAGTGCAGTGGCACACTCACGGCCACTCCAGTGTTGACCTGCTGGACTCTGGTGATCCTTTCACCTCAGCCTTCCAAGTAGCTGGAACTACAGGTATGCGCTACTGCACCGGCGAATTTTTGGTTTATTGTAGAGATGAGGTCTCACCAAGTTGCCCAGGCTGGTCTTGAACCCGTGGACTCAGGCAATCCACTCGCCTCAGCCTCCCAATGTGCTGGGATTACAGGCTGACCCACTGAGCCCAGCCTCATGTTGCTCTTAACACCTCCATTTTTTGTCATCTTTTTCCAGATGAGACAACCAAAAAGCTGAAGTTCCCTGTCCAGCAGCACATAGAGACAGACCAGTGCAAAGGGACTTACATTCAGATGTCTGGACTCTCAAGGCAGGTGAGGCCACCAGCCCCATCCTCTCTCCTCCAAGCTGAACCTTCGACCCTACCCTTGCATGTAAGGAGAGACTGGTCCTCAGGGCAGATCCCACACCCCTGCTTCCAGAGAGACAGCTCCTTCACCAGGACCACCGCAGGGATGTGACTCTGAACCAGAAGACACACATAATGAATAACAACAGAGAATTCCCAGAGCATTGGGGCTTTTATTGGTGGCTGACGGCCTTCAGGAGGCAATTAAAAAGGTGCAATAAAAAAGTGAAGTGCTCGTATTTCAATAGTCCTGACTCTCACACCACGGGGAAGAACCCATCAACCCAGCTCCTCCAAAGATCAGGCTCAAGGCTAGAACTTTTCAAAAGAAAGATTGTGCTTACTTGACAAAAAAAATTAGCAGCAGCGGGAAGAGAGCCACAGTCCTAACAAGCATCCCCTTGACATCACTGGCACCACTGTTATTTCCAGAACCACTCAAACCCATGTACAGCACAACCGAGTCTGGGTATCAGCATCCTTGTGTGTACGAATTGAAATGTGTACCTTGCTGTTTTGGGTGCACATGCATGTTCGAGGAAAGATCATTCACAAATCATATCAAGAACATGCATTTGAACTTATTGTATTATAATCTCTCTCTCTCTCACACACACATGCATACACACAGTTCTTACAGCCTACCTTTAAAAGAAAAGAAACTAGCAAATGAGTGCCCCTCCTTGCTAAACATTCACATCCACTTCATATGTTTGCCGGCATGCCTCTCCAGATATTTTTTAATGAACTGGAAGGAATTGGGATTTCTTCTTGATCATCCTAGTTATTGCCACTATGATAGGAACAAGGAATAGTTCTGCAGTCTGTGTAGCTGTTTGCAGTGCTGTGGCAAGCAGAGAATATTTATCAACCAGGGAGAGTATTGTGACACTTCTATTACTGGAGTTTGTGAAATTTCTCTCCTTCCATGGAATTTCAGGGAGATTGTGGTGAGAGGGAGAGTCCCCATGAAACAGTTTTTCCAGAGCTTGCATTTGGATCTGCCATAACTCAGCTCCCTAGAGCCCCCATCCCCAAACAGTTCGAGAACGTTATTTATTAAAGAGTCTCTCTCCATCTGCATTGGTTTCCAGCAGACTATACTCACTTATGGGGTCGAAATATGCCCCCTAGCAGTGGTAGTTATGAGTATACTATTCACCATTCTTTTTGGAATTAAAATTACTATACGTCCTCAAGTTTTCCAATAACTGTCAAAGGAAAAGAAGAGTGAGGGGCAGTTAGCTCTGTTTTTGGGGTTTTTTGTTTTTGTTTTTGTTTTTGAGTTGGAGTCTCACTCAGTCACCCAGACTGGAGTGCAGTGGCCGCTCCCGACCACCGCAGCCTCGATCTGCTGGGCTCTGGCGATCCTTCCGCCTCAGCCTTCCAAGTAGCTGGAACCACAGGTGCGCACTACCATGCCCGGCTAATTTTTTGATTTATTGTAGAGATGAGGTCTCGCCAAGTTGCCCAGGAGGGTCTTGAACCCGCGGGCTCAGGCAATCTACTCACCTCGGCCTCCCAAAGTGCTGGAATTACAGGCTGAGCCACTGAGCCCGGCCAGCTCTATGTTTTGGAGGACATATTTCTACCAGACTTTTCTTGTTCGCCCTGGAGAAAATAAAGAGCTAGCTGAGACTTGCTCTGCCCCTTCCTGCCTTTCCTCTCCATAATCCTTAGGCTATGATATGTCTTTGCTGTATGACTAGGACATCTACATGGAAGACACTGGTGAGAAGGAAGGGGGTAGTTCTATAAGAATTCAGAATTAGTGCTATATCCCAGACTGACTGCACCTGCATTTCTGGAGAGAGAAAATCTGATTAACCAAGCAACGCAGGTGATTCTTAGTCACACTAAAGTTTGGAAAACCATTGGCCTAGGGCACTGGCTTTCGAAAGTGAGAATTATCCATAGCTCCCACCTTTAAAATAAATAAATAAATACATAAATACATAAATAATGGTACACCAGCAGTAGCAGCATCTTCTGGAACTTGTCAGAAATGCAAATTCTCATTGGAGCCAGAAAGGCTCCTTAAAACACAGATTGCTGGGCCCCATCCCCAGTTTCTGATTCAGTAGATCTGGGGGAGGGGAGCTCTGGGAATTTTTTTTTCTTAATTTTTAAAATTGTTTTATATTTTAGAGGCATAGTCTTATTCTGTTGCCCAGGTTGGAATACAGTGTCATATCGTCACAGCTCACTGCAGCCTCATCCTCCTGGGCTCAAGTGATCTATCTGAGTAGCTGGGCCTGCAGGCGTGTGACACAGGATCTCATTATGTGGCCTAGGCACGTCTAGAACTTCTGGGCTCAAGCGATCCTCCTGCCTTGGCCTCCCAAAGCGCTGGAATGACAGGTGTGAGCCACGCGCCTGGCTGAATTTTGCATTTGTAACGAGTTTCCAGTGATTCTGATGCTGCTGGTCTAGAGGTCCCACGTTGAGAAGAGCCGTAGTGGGAGGCGATGGCCTAGGCTAGCACCATGAGTGTTGGCCTGGAAGTTGCAGTCTGGGTCCTAATTCTGGCCCTAACACTTGTGTGGTTTTAGATAAGTCACCCAAGTCTCTTCTTTCTTTGATTCATATTTGATTTTTGGTATCCAATGAGAGGACTGGGTTGAATGAGTGTGCAAGACCTTTCCAGCACCTACATTCTAAGACCCTCGACCTGCTGAAACGCAGCAACAACTAGTCACCAGGGTATACAGCCTTGGGTGACACAGATCCTGTCTGCCATCTTCTCTCCTCCTCCTGTCTTTCATACTCCTTCACCCTGCTGGTGTTAAACTTCTGTGCACGTTAGAGTCTGCTCTGGGAGCTGAGCTGCAGGCAGCTGCCTCCCACAAGCCCTGTCTCCCAGAAGCGAAAACTATTTGTTTCTGTCTTCATGGGGCAGGTCTTATTGGGTGGAAACCCCAGTTACCCTCAGTATCGTGATTTCTAAAGATGGAGTGTGCTCCCCTTCACACCTCCCTAGCTGGCGCGGGTAGTATGGCTTCCTCGTGTCTCCTGATGCATCTGAAAAGTGACACACTTTGGGGATGAGGATATAATTACTGGCTGCTTCATGTCATAGGCCTGGCGCTCAGAAACCTGGAGACGCAAGCGCCCACCACAGCCTGACTTTATTTGATGAGTGAAAAAAAAGGGAGTAAGGAAAAGAAAAAGATGAAAACATCTGTAAGGAACATCTGGATTCCGTTGCTAACCATGAAAGCAAATTCCCCAGAGTCAGCATGCTGGAGAGGGCTGGGAAAGGGTGTATTTATAAACAACTGCAATATTTGAATGGGAAACAAATGCCCCCAAACACCACCACTTCCTGTGTGAAAACCTTTTAGAAAAGGAAGCATTGAGTTCAGTTCTGTGTCTGAGCAATGCAGAAAGAGTTACACCTGCAAGTCAAGCTCAGGACTGAAACGGGCATAATTACAGCCTCTGGGTTTTGAAAGTTGGTATCCTCCCCCCCAGAAACAAAGTCATTCAAAGCATCTCTTGAGTGTCTGGGGGCGTGTGTGCAGTTGTATGTGTGTGTGTGTACAGTGTGTGTGCACAGTTATGCACATAGGTATGTGTGTGGGTGTACATAGCCATGCACAGGGAAATGCAGGTATGGGTGCCTGTGTGTGTGTGTGTGTGCACACAGGAAGATAGGCATGTGCTCACATGTGTGTGTGCTTGCACAGAAATGTCCAAGTTAGGGTTCACCCATTTGCAGTCTTTTTCTGCAGCTTCCTTTTGTCCTTCCCCCTACTATGCAGCATTAATCCCCTTCTCCGCATCTTTCCATTAATAAATCTGTCACCAAATTCTGCCCTCTTTGTATGTAAGCGATACAAATTAGTAGGAGGCTGTTGCTGGTGGCCTGGCAGTCAGGACAAAGTGGTGTGTCTGGTGAACCAGGGAAGCCGAGTACAGGCAGGGCAGCTTTGCCCTGGCCCCAGCCGGCTGTCCTACACACCACGGGATCTGTGCACATGGAGGCTTGTCCCCCACCCCCTGCCCCGAAAACATGAAGGGTCCGTTTTTCTGCCTGGAGAAACAGTCACAGCCCCATGGTGCATGCACAGGTGGGCAGAGTCAGGATGTTGCTTCTTCTTCCACCTCTCTGAATCGCTGGCTCCTTGCATAACTGCCTCAGTAGGAAGAGGAGTGGAGGGCCTGCCCAGCTGCTCTTATAAATGTTACACCTCTGAAATCCCCCCCACTCCAGCCAGGGCTGTGGAAAAACAATTTGCAACCGATGGCTCCTGATGTACAGAAATATCTGTATCAGTGGATGCAGGTGACACTCTAATAGGAAAGAGAGGAAGAGTGGAATTCATTTGGAAAATTTTACCTTGGGCCACTAGACCAGGCTAAGAGGGTATCTTTCCTTGGTGGTTGGCCCCCTCCCACTGTGTCTTCCTTGGCTTCCCCGTGAGCTTGGGCCAGCTTGGCCAAACCTGTCACCTAGCATTAGAGGCGATGGAAACCATGCGCTGCCCTAACCTCGTTGTGCAGCTCGTGTTTGGGGCTCTTGCTTTATCAGTTTTTATTTCGTGTAATATTCATCACACTGGTTTATTTATGGGGCCCTCATTGAGAAGTTATTTTTCAGGCCTGGTGAATAAAACATGAGACTTTGCGGCTTGTCAGAGTGAGTGCAACTCCTCTGATGTCAGCCTGACAAACCGCCTTTTCTTTTTCCCAACGACTGCACTTTTAGAGAAATTTATTTGTATTTTGTTGGGCGTTTGTTGTTGTTGTTTTTTTCTCCTTTCGGCTGGTGGATGTTGGTCAGAGTTGAAGCCTTTTCTCGTCTGATTAAATGTTGGAGCCTTCACTTGCTGAGAAAGGTAATATGTTAAGCCCGAGTTGTAGGGGAGGGCCCCAAAACCTGGAGAACTTAAGTCCTGGGCAGGAAGAGAGAATGGCTCTGCCAATCTCATGGCTGGCAGTTAATCCCTTCCCCCACATCCAGGGGCTGGACCTGGGCGCTTGCTGCTGGTGGTGAGCAAGGTGCCTCAGTCATGTAGATCAGGGAGTCCAAGGAGGTCCAGAGGAGCCACCGGGGACATTAACTGGGCTTCCTGGACAAAGGCAGTGGGTACAGAGGTGTGTATCTCAAATCCTAATGAGAATAATGGAGAAAGCAATTCCAATACATTATAAACAAAACATGCTCATTGTGTCTTCAATTAAGTGAACTTTCAGTAAGAAAATCCACACTTAGGATGAGGAACACCAGGGTAAGATGAGTCACTTTATAACAGGTTGTTACGATATGTTTTAGTAATTCTAAGTGCATCTAAAATGCAGATTCCTCTACGTGACTTTTAAAGTTTTCTTACATAAAAGAAAGAAGAGTGAGAGAAGAAAGAAGAGACGAGGGAGAGAAACAACCTAGCAAAGCTGTATTTCAGATTGAAAAGTATTGAGTTTTTCTTTCTCTCCAGAAATCTAGGGGTTTCAGAAGACCCCAATCAATTAAAAAACAAAAAACAACCCAGCCAGTTGCTGGTGATTCACTGTGGCTTATCCTTTGGCAGAGAGGCCTAGTATGTGGCTGTCTCTTCATTTAGGCGTGTGACTGCCTCTTCATTAAGTGAAGTCCAGAGTGTGCCCCCCACCACCTTGGCTCAGTGGCTCTTCTGAAACCGCAAGGTAAAAATGTGGTCCAGCTACTTGGACAAGATCACCATCACAGCAAGGGCACCTGCTTCCCTCCTTGGATTCTCCACTTGGGTTCACTGCACATTGACCCCTTAAGATAGAGGCTGCCAGGCAGGGAACAAAATGATGCTCCCCACAATCTCTTGAGACAGGTACTAACAGCCCATCTTACAGACGAGCAAGCTGAGCTCAGAGAAGTTAAGGAGCAGCCCAAAGTCTCACAGAGGAGTCAGGATTTGGACCCAGAGCCTGCCTGTACTCTTAACTGCTATATGAGGCTTCCTGCTCACAGGGTTGCTGCATGGGCAGGACCATGGGTTACACCTCCACTCTTCCCCAGGGATGGCTCATTCTGGTGGTGATGGGAGAGGCTGGGAAGATGCCACTGATTCATTAGTGTCTCTGATAAAGACAAACACTTATAAAAATGACAAGTCAAATCTCTAAGGGAGCTTGGAGTTGGTTTAGAGAGTGACATGAGTCCCTGTGAGAGGTGTGGGCAGACAGTAGAGATGATTTGAGAATCAGGATGCTCACACCCAGCCAGTTCCATTCCTGGGGTCCTGAGGCTAACACTTGTCTCTCCAAACTTCCAGGGCCTAATGTAGAAGTACAAATACGTATTTTAAAAATTCCTTGATTTGGGGATATTTGAAGCTGGGTAATTTGAGTCTAGGTAAACAAAAACATTCCAGATAAATTCCATCCTCAGAAGGACCCACTATTCCCAGCAGCTTTCTTTTCTTTCCTTTTTTTTTAGTAAGAGTCTCACTCTGTCACCCAGGCTGGAGTGTAGTGGCACACTCACCAACACCACAGCCTTCCATCCTTCTATCTCAGCCTTCCAAATAGCCGGAACCATAAGCATACACCATCACACCCGGCTAATTATTTTATTTATTGTAGAGATGAGGTCTCCCCAAGTTGCACAGGTTGGTCTTGAACACTTGGACTCAGGTAATCCTCTCGCTTCTGCCTTCCAAAGTGCTGGGATTACAGGCATGGGTCACCATGCCCAGCTTCCATCAGCTTTCAAAAAAGCTCCGGAGCTCTCAAAGCAGCAATAAAAAGAAGGCTGACTAAACACCTCTCTCAAATGCCATCACTGCCAAAGCCACTGCCTTCTTTCTCTTTCCCCTCCCTGTCAAATTTCTCTGTCATTTGCCTATGCAAGATGGATCTGCGTGGTCACCCTCTGTTTGCTCTTCAACCCACTCCAATCTTCTCCTGCCCACACCACTCCATCAGAATTCTCTCGACAAGGTCATCTTGACCTCCTGCCTGTGAAATGCAGACTTACTTGTCTCTCTTCAGATACTTACTTGACCACTACCTCTCTCCTTCTGGAAAAAAAAACTTTCTTTTGGTTTTGTGACACTAAACTGTTGACTGTTCCCTGCCTTTAAGGCAGATTCTACTCTGCTGTTTTTTGCTTTGTTTTATTTTGATTTCTGGAGTCCCTCAGAGGACAATTCTGTCTTCTCTTTTTTAGCAGTACTGCTCTTTTGAGAGATCCTCTTCTCTACCTTTTTTTAAAAAAGGAATTGGCCCATTTCATCTAAGTTGTTGAATTTACATGCATAGAGTTGCTTGTAGTATTCCCTTATTATCCTTTTAATGGCTGCAGGATCTGTAGTGATGTCCCCTGTTTCATTTTTGATATTAGTAATCTGTGTCTTGTCTCTTTATCCTTGCCAGTCTTGCTAGAAGTTTATCAATTTTACTGCTCTGCTAAAAAAAGCCCCAGCTTTTTGTTTCATCATGCTTTTGTGTGTTATTTCTGTTTCCAATTGCATTGATTTTTTTCCCCTATCTTTATTATTTCCTTTTTATGCTTGTTTCAGGTTTATTTTGCTCTCCTTTTTCTGGTTTCCTGAGGTAGGAGCTTAGGCGATTAATTTGATTTTTTTTCTAATGTTTTAAATTTCCCTCTCAGTGCTGTTTAAACTTCATCCCACAAATTTTGATCAGTTGTGTTTTCATTTTCTTTAAGTTTTAAGTATTTGGTTTTTTTGAGTTGGAGTTGGAGTCTCACTCATCCAGCTGGGCTCAGGCCATCCTTCTGCCTAGGCCTTCCAGCTGGAACTACAAGTGTGCATTACCATGCCTGACTAATTTTTTGATTTATTGTAGAGATGAGGTCTTGCCAAGTTGCCGAGGCTGGTCTCAAACCCATGGGCTCAGGCAATCCTCTCACCTCAGCCTCCCTAAGTGCCGAGATTATAGGCATGAGTCACCACACATGGCATTAAGTATTTTTAAATTTTCCTTTGAGACTTTCTCTTTGATACATGAATTTAGAAGTACATTTTAAAATTACATATGTAATTTTAATTCTCTTACATTTCTTGAAGCTTTTTTTACTACCTAGAGTATGGTTTATCTTGGTAAATATTCTCATTTGGAAAGAATGCGTATTCTGTTGTTGAGATCAAGAGTTCTATAAACATCTGTGAGATCTTGTTGGTTGATGGTGTTTGGTTCTTCTATATCCTGCCTGATTTTCTATCTAGTAGTTTTATTAATTGCTTGGAGAAGGGTACTGAAGTCCCCAACTGAAATTGTGAATTTGTCTATTTTTCCTTTCACTTCTATCAAGTTTCACTTCATAATTTGAAGCTCTGTTGCTTGGTGCACACACATTTAGGATTGCTATATCTTTGTGTTATATTGACCTTTTTATCATTATGTAAAGTTTATTTTTGTCCCTGGTAATTTGCTTTACTCTGAAGTACTTTATGTGATAATAATATTGCCACCCCTGCCCTTTCTTAAAAGATAATGTTTACATCTTTTCCCATCTATTTGCTTTTGGCCTCCCTATATTATTATATTTGAAGTAAACGTCTTGCATAATGCATTCAAAGGGACTGAACCAATTTATGCTGTCCTGCTACAAATAAGAAGCTTGGTGATTCTCATCTTTTCTGACATTTTGATATGTTGAACTTTTTAATTTTTGCCCATCAAATGGAGGCTAATGCTATTTATTGTGGACTAAATTTGCATTCTCCAGCTCATTCATGAGGTTGAATATCTCTGTTTATGTTTAATGGTCATATCTTCCCTTTTGTATGAAATTCCTGCCTGTCTTCTGTCTTTTTCTCTATTGTGATGTTTTGTACTTTTCTTCTTGATTTGTAGGAGTTCTTTAAATATTCTTGATACTCATCTTTTGTCTGTTGTGTGTATTGTTAATATTTTCTTCTTACTTATAACTGTTTTCACTTTTCATAAAGACTTTTCACTGTTTACAAACCTTTCAATGTATTAATATTTAAAAGTTCTTGATTTTTTATTTTAATGTACTCAAATTTGTAAACTTTTTTTTTTTAGTTGGAGTCTCACTCTTGTCACCCAGGCTGGAGTGCAGTGGCATGCTCATGGCCACTACAGTCTCTGCCTGCTGGGCTTAGGTGATCCTTCCGCCTCAGCCTTCCAAGTAACTGGAACTACAAATGCATGCCACCACACCTGGCTAGTTTTTGTGATTTGGTGTAGAGAGGAGGTCTCACCAAGTTGCCCAGGCTGGTCTCGAACTCCTTGGCTCAGACAATCCTTTTGTCTTGGCCTCTCAAAGTGCTGGGATTACAGGCTAAGCCACTGTACTCGGCCTGTCAACTTTTTAAATACTCATTTTTTGTGTCTTGCTAAAGACCTTTTCTTCTACATTTTCCTCTATATTTTTGACATATAACTCTTTCATCCACATGAGTTCATTTTCAAAGTATGGTGTGAGGTAGGGATCCAACAACACACTTTCTATATGGATAGCTACATTATTTGTTTTTCCAGCTCATTTTATTAATCAGCTCCTCTTTTGCCAGTGATTTGAAATGCTACCTGTACCATAACCCAAAATTTCGTAAGTACATTGGTCTGTTTCTGGGAATTCTGGGAATTGGTCAATTTGTCAATCTTTATGACAACACTAGATGATCTTAATTATCATAGCTTCATAATGAGTCCTGATATGGACAGAAAAAGAAAAAGCATCTCTTCTATACTCTTCTCTTCAGAAGTGTTCTGACTATTCTTTGTATCTTAATCTTCCATGTGATCATTTTTACCAAGCTTATGTGGCTATTGATCAGAATTGCATTGGCTATAGTCAATATAGATCAATATGGGGAAATGGCATTTTAATGAGTCTTCCTGTTCATTTGTTAGATTTCTTTGCACTTATACTTAATAAAGTTATGTTTTTCCTGCATAAGTCTTAAACATTTTAAAATTAAATTTATTCCTAGGTATTTGACATTTTCTGACACTACTCTTTAATTATATTTTCTAGATTTTTGCTGTTGGTATATAATCAGAATATAACTGATTTTTGTATATTGATCTTATATCAGCCAACTTGCTGAATTCTTCAGTTTCTAAACGTTTTTCTGTAGATATTTTTTGGGGGGTGGGCTTCTATGTAAATGATCATATCATCTGAAAATAATACAATTTCTCTTTCCTTCCAATCCTTATATATCTAACTTCTTTTTATTTCTTTACTGAACTGTATAGGACAGTGTATAATGGGAAATTTTACTATGCCTTCACATTTGAATGACAATTTGGCTGCATATAAAAGTCTATGATCTAAGTTACTTTCCTCTGTACTTTGAAAATATTGCTCCATTGTCTTCCTGCAGCTGGTGTTCCTGTTGAAAATCTTGAAGTCCACAGGATTCTTGTTCTGTGTATGTGATCTTCTCTTCCACTCTGGAAACTTTAAAAATTTTATCTATCTCTTTGTTATTCTTAAACTTCACTGTGTGTAAGTTTCATTTCCCTTCTTATCTCTTCTTTTTGGCACTCCAAGACCTTTTCAATATGAGGTCTTTCATCTCCCTCACTTTTATTAAATCCCACAGATTTTATATCCACATTTGCTTCAAATATATCCTCTTCTATATTTTTATTTTTTTCTCTGTGTAAGACTTCTATTATCCAGATGTTAGCACTTTAACTTCTTTTCTTCTTGTGATAGAGCTTTTCTTTTCCTAAAAAATATGTTTTCTTCTTTGCGCTTTCTTTTTTCTTGGGCTGATACATTAAGCTGGTCTTCCAATTCACAAATTCATTCCTCAGCTATTTTTATTCTAGCATTTTTCTCCTGCACTGTGTTCATTATTTCCACTAGTATATCTTAATATTAAAAATTTCTGCTTGGTTCTTTTGTATATTTTATTGATCTTGTTCGTTGCTGATAATGTCACTTACCTCACTTAGGATGTTTATTAAGCTGATTTAAAAAATTTGTCTCTCTATTCTGGTATTTCTACTTCTGGTAGAATCTGTAATTCAGTTTGTTGCCTTTACCAAAAAATGCTTGTGCTTCTCAAATGTCTTGCTATTTTGCCTGTGAGTTCATTCCCTCTGGCAGATGCCTGCTACTCTGTCCTTCAGTACTTCTGAAGGGAGGCCAGCCCAGTTAGTGATGTGAGCTCAGAGATGATGGGTGGATGCACTATAGGTAGAGAGGCTCCAGAAAATCATAGTCAATACCACCTACTCCACAAGATTTCTCCCTAGGCCAGAGTTCCACCTCCCCCCTCCTAAGAGAAGCAGCATTCAGAAGGGATCTCCCTTACCTTGTAGTAGTGCAGTCTCATGGTTGTCTGCAATGAAAAGTGGAAAGTCACCACTGAGATCAGTAGCCTACACCTGTTTTGCTTGGCTTCCCATGAGTACAGGCCTCTGCACTGTTGTGATGTTGGGACACTTGCACCTGAGCTCTGCATGGCCACAGGTGTAGCACATAGCTGCAGGTATATAGTACTGGGTCACAGGTGTGTTACCTGGCTACAGGTGTGGTTCATGGTCACAGGTGTGGCACATGGTTACAGGTATAGCACACGGTCATAGGTGTGGTACATGGTTACAGATGCAGTATATAGTCACAGGTGTGAAACATGGTTATGGGGTGGTCCAGGATCACAGATGTGGTATACAGTCACAGGTGTGGCACTTGGCTATAAATGTAGCACATGGCTACCGGTGTGGTATATGTTCGCAAGTGTGGTACAGGGTCACAAGTGTGGAACATGGCTATAGGTGTGGTACATGGTTACAGTTATCGCGCATGGTCACAGGTGTGGTGCATGGTCACAAGTGTGGTACATGGTCACAGATGTGGTATATGGTCACAAGTGTGGAACATGGCTACAGGTGTGGTATGTGGCTACAGGTATGGTATGTGGTCACAGATGTGGAACACGGCTACAAGTGTGGTACATGGCTACAGGTATAGTACATGGTCACAGATGTGGCACATGTCTACAGGTGGGGTACCTGGCTACAGATGTGGTATGTGGTCACAGATGTGGAACATGGCTACAGGTGTGGGGCATGGCTATAGGTATAGAACGCGGTCACAGGTGCGGTACATGGCCACAGATGTGGCACATGTCTAGAGGTGTGGCATGTGGTTACAGGTGTGGTGCATGGTCACAGGTGTGTGCAGGCATGGTTTATCCCAAGACAATGGTGTCTGGAGCCAAGATAAGCAAGGACAGACGTCCTCTGTCCCCCTACATGTTGATTTTCCCTCAGCTCTGCCTGGCTGCCTCCCATACCAGGGCAGAGCCACAGCCCCAGGTACCCTGATTTGAAACTCCCCAACCCCTCCATCTGCCGTCTCACTGGCTTCCTTCTATTTTCTCCCAGCTAGTGGTCTTGCTGGTTAAGCATCAACACTAACCCAACTCTTCAACATGTCCAAGCAGATCTCTTGACCGCCTCACTCTCCAAGAAATCTCTCTCTTTTCCTGGTGACCTTCATCTGGGTGAACGGCCCCTCCAGGCACCTTGTTAGTCACTTTCCAAACGAAAGCCAGCCTTGCATCCAAGTCACCAGCAAGTGCAGTGGGCTCCATCTGTAAAATGTACCCACCTCTTGGGTCCATTGTCACCCCAGTGACTGAGGCTTCATCATCTCCTGCCCCAGCTGCGACAAGTTTCCTGCTTGGGGTCCCTGCATCACCCTCATCTCTTCCAGTGGATGCTTGTCTAGCAGCCAGACAAATCCTGGCTCAGCCCCTACACACACCTTCCATCACGCTGGGGGCTGCAGGCTGGCACAGTCCTACCCACATCCTTTCCCCTCTGCCTGCTCAGCCACACAATCTTTCTTGGTCTGGGGTCACTCTAATGTGCTGAGCGTCTGCCTTCTGGGGGCCACTGCAGTTGTTCCTTTCTCTGCCTATTACCCTCCTCCTTACTTCCCCTAATTCCTTCTCACCCTTCAGGTCCCCACTGAAATCTCCCTTCTCAGAGAAGCCTCCCCTGACCCCCTATCTAAGCACATCCCCATGACACCCTGGAGTGCTCTGACTTTTCCCTGACCACATTTACCACTATTTGGTGTTTCTATATATTTCCATGACCGTCGTCTGATGTCTGCCAATCCAATCAGATCAGGCAATGTCTGGACGACAAAGCGTCTGCTAATATTCTTTCCTCCTGTATCCCCAGTGCTCAACACAGCCCTGGAATATGGTCATTGCTCAACAAAGATGAATTACATAGGTCAGTACATGAAAAAGAGAATCCGGCAATTGTGACTCTCTAGTAGGGCCTCACTCCCTGGGGAAGCTGAGGCAGGAACATCTACAATAATAATGTCAGAATAGGTCTCCCGGAGCCTTGACCACATGGCCCACATCTGCTGTTGGCATCTGCCTGTCCCTGGTGGATCCATTCCCAGCTTTGTCTGTATAGACAGACTCACACATACAACCAGTTTGCAGATAGGCCGACCAGTGGCAGCGCAGGCGTGGGGAGGAGGAGTAAGCCCAGGCATCCCCCTCTCTGTGGCATTACCCCAGTAGTTGCTCCCTCCCTTTCTCCAGCTCACCTAGGCAGGGAATTCTGACAGTGGCTGGCTCTGTGCTCCCCCGTCGCTGTCTCTCCAGTCCTAGGGCATCCGCTGCTGTCCTTCCTCCCCGATGGCACGCCTGTCTTAACTCTCCAGCTCTTCCTCCATCTACATAACTGATCTCTGGTATTAAATGCTCTCTCTGCAGCTCCTAGACAAGTCTCCCTTCTCCTGGGGACCCTGATGGATACGTCCCGTGACTTTAGGTTAACGGTTCTTAGCTTACAAGGCAATTTCATTTCATTTAACAAATAAGTATTGACAGGGTGATCAACGCGTCCTTGTTTGTCCAGGACTATACTAATTTTAGCACCAAAAGTTCACATTCCAGAAATCCCTCAGTCTTAGGCAAGTCCCGCCATTCTAGGTCCTGAGGACATTGCTGTGCCTCTGTCCCTGGGAAAGGGAGTGTGACAATGGCACACGCACAGCGGGTGTGTTCCCAAGGTTCAGTGCTCTGCAGGGAGGTGAGCCTCTGATAACGCTGAGGCTAGACAGGGCTGCCCAAGGGTGTTGTGTGTTGGTGAGCATCGGAGTGTGGGTCGTGGAGGAAAAGGCCTTTCTGAACTCAAGCACACCCATAGACGCCTCTTCTACCCCTCCAGTGCCCTTCATTTTTCATTTTCTTTCTTTCTTTTTTTTTTTTGAGCTGGAGTCTCGCTCTGTTACCCTGGCTGGAGCGTAGTGGCACTCTCACGGCCACCACAGCCTCGACCTGCGGGGCTCAGGCAATCCTTCTGCCTCAGCCTTCCAAGTAGCTGGAACTGCAGTCATGTGCCACCTTGCTTGGCTAATTTTTTTATTTATGTAGAGATGAGGTCTCACCAAGTTACCCGGCTGGTCTTAAACCCGTGGGCTCAGGCAATCCTCTCACCTCGGCCTCCCAAAGTGCTGGGATTATAGACATGAGCTACCGCACCTGGCCCATTTTTTAAATTTTGTTAACACCACATCCCTGTCCTCCACCCTTGCAGTCCCTGGTAACCTCTAACCTACTTCCCATCTCTATGCATCTGATGACTCCAGGGACCTCACCTGAGTGTAATCATACAGTATCTGTCCTTTCGTGCCTGACTTCTTTCACTGAGCATAATATTTTCAAGGCTCACTCATGTTGCAGCATGTGTCAGAACTTCCTTTTTAAGGCAGAATTGATATTCATGCATAGACCATATTTTATCTGTTCATCCATGGGTGGACACTTGGGTTGCTTCCACCTTTGGCTCTTGTGAACACTGCTGCTGCGAACATTGTTACACATGTATCGGTGCGACTTGCTGTTTTCAATTCTTTTGGGGGACATTCCCAAAAGTGGAAGGGCTGAGTCGCACAGTAATGCTATGCTTAGATTTCTGAGGAGCCACCAAACAGTTCTCCAAAGTCGCCACGCCATTTACAAAATCCCACCAGCAGTGAAAGAGGCCCCGTTTCTCCTATCCTCCCCACACTTGCTGTCTTTGTGAGCACAGCTGTCCTCCTGGTTGCAAAGTAGACTCTCCTCGTGGCTCTGATGTGCGTTTCCTTGACGATGAATGATGCAGAGCATCTTGCCATGTGCCTGTTGGCCATTTCTTCTTTGGAGAAACATTTGTTTCAGTGTTTTGTCTGTTTTTGAAATTGGGCTGCTTGCTTTCTTGTTGTTGAGTGACAGGCGTCCTTTATGTATTCTGGATGTTAAATGCTTATCTGAGAGATGATATGCAAATACTTTCTTCCATCTGTAGGTTGTCTTTATACTTTCTTGGTAGCATCCTTTGACGCCCCAAAGTTGTTTTGCTTGTTTGTTTTTTTGAGTCGGAGTCTCACTCTGTCGCCCAGGCTGGAGTGCAGTGGCACACCCACGGCCACTCCAGCATCTACCTGCTGGGCTCCATTGATCCTTCCACCTCAGCCTTCCAAGTATCTGGAACCACACGTATGCACTACCACGCCCAGCTAATTTTTGATTTATTGTAGAGACAAGGTCTCGCCAAGTTGCCTGGACTGGTCTCGAAACCGTGGGCTCACTCGCCTCAGCTTCCCAAAGTGCTGGGATTACAGGCTGAGCCACCGAGCCCGGGAGATGCCCCAAAGTTTTTAATTTTGGTGAAGTCCCATTTGCTTCCTGTTTTCTTTTGTTGCCTGTACTTTTGGAGTCAACGACTCCCTCTCTTTCTGGGGCCTCCTTGGCGACTGGTTTCCTAGAAAGTCTTTTAGGGACCACCTAGTTCCTGTGGGAAATCAGGATAGGGCCGTTATCTTAGGGGCCTGTAAACACCGGCTTCTCCCAAAAGGAGAAGCTTCTGCATTCCTGGCAGCTCCAGCCCCAACAGTGTCCTTCCCTTTTCTGTGTACTGCCTTTTTTTTCTTTCAGGGGAAGTTTGCTGACAGGACACACAGTTTACATGTCCCTTTCATTACCTAGCAAGTCTTGGCTGCGTCGATCGCATCCCCAGGTTACCTCTCGAACGTTCCCTCTGGAGAGGGAGATACTTTATCATGTCAGAATCCCCCTGGTTTTCCAGCATGGCCTACACTTCCTGGGGTTACTTCACACATGCAGTGAGTGAATACATGCAAAGAATGGTCCATAATGAGGCAAGGGGGAAGAAGCCCCGCTGCCCCTCAGAAATGACCTCACAGTGTTGGGCCACCTGGGAGACCCGGGGGTAAAGGTAGATCAGCCTTGCAGGCTCTGCCACTCCATCTTGGCTGTACCTGAGAATGGAGCCTTCTGATGGGTGCTGAGGGCCATGTTGGTTGTACTCATTAATAATGAAACGGTTCACAAACTGGCACACTCTGATTGACACCGCCCAAGCCTCTCTTGGGTGGACAGACGGGGAAGCCCACTCATCATCACAGAGGTGCTGGGAGAACTGACCTAGAGCAGAAGAGTCAGGATCAGATAGGGATTGCTTCAGGATACCAGAATGATGTGGTCTGACCTGACACATCGATTGCATAGGAGGGACTTTGCCTCTTGACAATTAACCTGCAGCCTGCATTGGCAAGGATACTCTTGCCCTGAACAGCATGTCAGGTGGCTGCTGGCCCCAGCTGCTGTGGCTTCAATAAACATTGGTATGTGAGTGTCTGTTTGAGTCCCTGTCAAAGTCCCCTTCATCTAAGGTGCCTGGTCCAGCTCTGCCTCCCCACCCCCTCCTCCACGGCGCTTCCCCTAAGAGCTGTCAATGACTTCAGTGGGCTCCGAGGGTTTTCTTCCATGTGAGGCACACTTGCATCCTTCTCCTCCTCTTCCTCACTTGCTAGGTACCCACCCTGGGTGATGAGCTCTGTTTAAGCCAAAAGAGACTCATCTAATGATCTTAGTTTACAGAATTTCTGAGAGAATCCAATATCAAAGCTTAGATGCTACTAAACAAGAAGCAATATTGCCTGGAGAAATACCCATCAGGCACAGGGATGTTGAGGTGAAACTACAGACCATACTAAGCCATTAGGAAAAAGCCACGTGACTCCGTGCACGGACTCTCCAGCAAGCTGCACGAGTCTCCTGGGACCTCACGCTTACCTGGCCTACCTGGCCTCCCTGGTCTCAGCCTGGTGTGTTTGTGCACCACTGAGCCTTGGCCAGACGCCTGGCTGAGGGTGAAGAACTAGTGGGTGCTCCTGAGGTTGGAGGGTTCCCCAATCCTCACAATCTTCTGTTGTGAGCCCTGTGTTGCCCGTCCTGCAGACGAGGTGTGGGGTGGGGAATGCTTTCCCAGGTCCCACACTTAGTTCTGCCCATATGACCATCCAGCTACACGGCCTCTGCTCCTCCGTCTCTTTTGCTGAGCTACTCTTGTTTTCGTTTTTCATTTGTTTGTTTTACTTTGTTTTGCTTTTTGAGTCAGAGTCACTCCATCACCGAGGCTGGAGTGCAGTGCCACACCCACGGCCACCCCAGCCTCGACCTGCTGAATTCAGGCGATCCTTCCACCTCAGCCTACCAAGTAGTCAGAACTACAGGCGTGTGCTACCATGCCCGGCTAATTTTTTCATTTATTGTAGAGACAAGGTCTTGCCAAGTTGCCCAGGCTGGTATCGAACCTCTGGGCTCAGGCTATCCTCTCGCCTCAGCCCCCTAAAGTACTGGAATTATAGGCTTGAGTCACCATGCCCGGGCTGTTTTATGTTTGTTTGTTTTTGAGTCGGAGTCTCACTCTGCCGCCCAGGCTGGAGGGCAGTGGCACACTCACAGCCACTCCAGCGTCGACCTGCTGGGCTCCGGAGATGCTTCTGCCTCAGCCTTCCAAGTAGTTAGAACTACAGGCGCGTGCTACCACGTCCGGCTAATTTTTTTGATTTACTGAAGAGACGAGGTCTCGCCAAGTGACCCAGGCTGGTCTCGAACCCACGGGCTCAGGCAATTCACTCATCTTGGCCTCCCAAAGTGCTGGGATTACAGGCTGAGCCACGGAGCCCGGCCCTGTTTTCGCTTTTATAGACCTAATTTTTAAGAGTAGTTTTAGGTTCACAATGGAACTCAGCGGAAGGTACAGAGTTCCCATAGACCCCTGCCCCTCCCAACACATGTACAGTCCTCACTATGGTCAACGTTTTCTCTCCAGAGGGTCCATCTGTTGGAACTGATGAACCTACACTGACACATCGTTATCACCCAGAGTCCAGGGTTGACATGCGGGTTCTGGTGCTGGTACTGTGCATTCTGGTCTCTGGTGCTGTGCATTCGATGGGTTCAGAAGAATGTAGAATGATGTGTATGCTACCATTATGGTACCACACGGGATAGTTCCAGTGGCCTAAAAATCCTCTGTGGTCCACCTATTCCTCCCCCTGCCCCAAGCCCCTGGCAACCACTAATCCTTTCACAGCTTCCTAGTATAGTTCCTTCACTCTTGGTGATTTTGAAGTTTTCCTCAATCTTACTCATGAGTTTCTGGTCAGACTCACTTCCACCACGGGGATGAGGGTGGAAAGAGACCCGTGTGGAAGGCAGCAGAATGATGATAGAGATTAAGACCTTGACAGCAAGTCGGGCCCTGCTGCAGCTGTGGGGGAGGAGCCCTCCAGGAGGGAGTGTCTTCCCAGATGTGTAAAAGACTCAGACACAGGCACCCCCCAACCCATCCCCTCACAGTGGGGTTAATTTTCACGTTTCATTATTAATCACTAGTGTAATTATTTTTAGTTCCATAAGACTGAAAGTAGTTTAACACGCTCTGCATTTTTGCAAGGTATTCTTGATCCTTCTAAAGGAAAATTAAAGGACGTAATTAGCTCATTTACTAGAGAATTGCACTTGGTTTGTAGTCACCTAATGCCTCACCCCTCCCTCCCTGCAGGATTATTAATGGGTATTATTGCTAATGGCCCATCCCTTTAATGAGGGCTCTTCCCGGCCAGCCTCTCCCTTTATGTCCCTGAGTGGGATAATTCTGAAAAGGTTCCACTCTCTCACACACTTCTGCATGGTTTAAAACACAACCCTGTGATCCATTTAACACATTTAACACAGGGTGCGGCAGGGAAGGAAGTGCTGGTAAGGTCGAGCACCGGGTTCAGAGATGACTCTTCCTAATAATAATGTGCTTCCAAGGAAGGACATCAAAAGTCTGGCTCTGATCAAGCCTGTGCAAATCTGCAGAACGTATCGAGTGCTTCAGGGAGATGGGCTGTTTGCAAAGCAGACTGACTTCTGTTTTCAGGCACCGGGCACGACGCCTATCGACTGTGCCAGGCAAGCATCTCCTCTCTGCGTGGGACGTCCGCCCCATTTTCAATGCTTGAACGGAAGCCAAGTGGCCCCATTCAGCCTCTCTAAGTCCTGCTACTTGAGAAGCCCCCTGCCCCTGGACACATGATGGAAACAAAAAAGCTGAACATGCCCCAAGACTGTGGATGAGATGTATTTTAAAATTATATTTCTTGTAAGTACAAGGAAACTTCCAACTCTACTGAACATTTGACAGGAGCAGAGCATCCTTATGTAATATGTGACTTAGTGATTTCCCATTGTCTGACATTCTGACTTAGTCCTACTCCAAATATGAATGTGTCTTTATCAACTCTCCCCTCCCCTCCAGAACTAGAGCATGAACTTGGAGATGCAGCTTTGGGGTGTTTCTCCAGCTGAGGTCTAAACCTAAGTGTTCTCAGTTCTTGACTGTCAGAGAAAACTTGAGCTTGGCATTGGCCTGTCTGCTGCCTGAGAGGTACTATGGGTAAAACTGGGAGAGGCTGTTCTCCAGGGAGCAGGACATGCTGGCAGACTCACTCACAGACAGGGTTGGGAGGAGGAGTGATTTGATTTCCCTTTCCCCCCCCACCCCAGACACCATTCAGGGCTGCCTCTCCAGTGGGATACCCGCTCTTTCTCTCTCTTTTTCAGTGCTTTTACTTTTATTTTCTTTATCTTTCTGTTTTCTTCCAAATAACTCAGACTGCTCTCTTCCTCTTGTAACAGGAAAGTTTTGACTTTTGTAAGCCAACATAAAAGAATATAATTTAGTGATAGGTTTGAAGAACCATTTGGAAAATATCCATTTATTTTTCTAAAATGTGTCCAGAGAGATGAAGATTATAAAACAGACCAAAGGTTAGAATTTGCCGGGAAGGATAGTGAAGAGTCAGTTCTCATTTCCCAGTTAAAAGGTGTGAGAGGCCGACTTGAGCACATGACAGCCTGGCCCGCCTGGGCCTGACACCTATCCTGGTGCAGCTGACCTCCCTCTGCAGCTCCCATCAGAGGAGGCTCCTGGTGGCACTGAGATAGGCCTTGGCTACTTGCCTCGTGCTTGAGAAACTGTTTCCTAAAGTGTCCATCTGAACGCTTAAGAGGGAGACTGGGCAATGACATCTTAGGAGCGGGTGCCTCCCCCACCTCCATGTGGCATTCCTGCTGTGTTCCAGCCATGTCTGGGCCCCAGATACTCCCACGCATGCTGGTGACAAAGACATCCTCCCCAGGTGTCATGGCTGCTGATCTTACACACTTCCTGAAGTATAACCGCAAGCTGGCTATATGTGTGGTGTGTGTGTGTGTATGTGTGTGCACATTCACGTTTAAGCAGAAAGAGGGCTGCTCACAAACTGCCTCAAATGAAACAAAACAAACTCCAGCTAGGTACAAAAGCAAAGCTTGATTCTGATGATTAAAAAACCTGTGAAAGAATACTTAATTCCATATGTTGAGTTAAAAGGCAAGCGTTCAAAGATGGGGGGAAAAGAACGTTCTTTTGGTGAATTTTTAAAAAGAGAGAGAAATATTTTGTTAACTCAATTTTTTTTTTTTTAGTTGGAGTCTCACTCTGTCACCCAGACTGGAGTGCAGTGGTTGCTCCCGGCCACCGCAGCCTCGACCTACTGGGCTCCAGCGATCCTTCCGCCTCAGCCTTCCAAGTAACTGGAACTACAGGCGCGTGCTACCACGCCCAGCTAATTTTTGATTTATTGTAGACTCAATTTTTAAGTTACTGCTTTAAAATTCAATAAAAAGCATTTATCAATTAATTCCATTTTAAAAATCACCAAACTGAGGGGATTTTTCCTTTTGTATTTTAGTAACTTCCACTTAACAGATCCCAAACAAGTTCTTTTTCTCCTCTAGGGCCTAAGGACAGACAAGGAGGGGAAGTTGTGAGCTAGAAACCACCATTCCCATCAAGCACTGGCTAGGATAGTTCACAATTTGAATAACTGGCCCTACACCCACCTACACCCTGCCCTCCCTTCTGGCTCAGGCCCAAATCCTACTCCTCCATGAAGCTGTCTTCGAGCCCTCAGGTCTAGGTTGCCCTCTTCCTGTTCTGAGTTCCAGTCACACGTAGTGTTTCTGACACACAATCTGGCCATTTATTTATACTTTGGGGATCCATCAATTTCTCACATGTGTCAGCCTAACTCCCGCCCACTGCTCAAGAGCAACTTAGGACCCAGGAAGACAAACAAAAAACCAAAACAAAAAACTTGCCCTTTCCTCTTGTCCCCAAACACCCCAGAAAGCTTGTGTAGAGCAGATACCACAAGTGGCCAAGTGAGGTACAGAGTCCCGAAAACTTCCATGAACAGGTTTGTCTTTTGCAGGTTGGTGCCAGGCCAGGTGCATCCACCAACACACTCTCTCAACAACTTTATTTTGAGGAAATTAAGATTCAGATGGGTTAGATGGACTTAAATGTACCCCTAGATTCATCTCTTGGTGATCCCCAGAGGCCCAAGGCAAGAAGGGAGGAGTGACTTAGCTGACTGCAGGACCTAGCCTACCCTCCTTGCTCGGGCTGCCAGAATTAACAAATAAAAATACAGGACGCCCAGTAAAGTTGGAATTTCAGATAAATGACAAACAATTTCTAGTACAAGTATATTCCCAATATGGCATGGGATATACTTATACTAAACACTATTTCTTATTTATCTGAAATTCTAATATAATTAGTGTCCTGTATTTTATCTGGCAATCCACTCTCTTCATCATTCCACCACAAAAAATCCCAAAGAGCATATGAGGGGTGACTCCCTTCCCCAAAAAACCGGAATCATTTTTTGGAGGGCGGGCCCCTTGTTTTTTCCTCTGGAACAAATGGCCAACCAAAGTCTTTATCTGGAAGTTCTGAGAAGGTTGCATCATGATCTGTGGAAGAAATATCCTGAGTTATGGCAAACAGGTTACTGACTTTTTCACCATTACACCGTACCTGTCCACACCACGCTGAGTGTTCAGCAATTTTTGATCAGAAAGGCATGACCTCCTTGCCCCACCTTCCCTATTCACCCGATCTCACCCTGAACAACTTTTTTTTTGTTTCCCCAGATGAAAAAAGTCCTTAAAGGGAAACATTTTGCTGATGTGGAAGAGGTGAAACAAAAAAAGTCCAGAGCTAAAAGGCATCAAAATCAACGAGTTCAAAAACTGAGCAGTGGAAAAAGCATCTCGATAGGTGTATTGCATCAAATGGAGAGTACTTTGAAGGTGACTGAGATTTAAACATGTAAGAATAAATACACAGTCTTTCAATAAATACATTCTGGTTTCTCTGGGCCCTCCCTCATATTATGGTAAAGGTGAGGCATTAACCGTTGAAGGATGGAGACGGCACGCAATCGCCTCTGCCCTCATCTGCTCCTGACCTCTGTGCCCAGGCAGATCAATCACATTTGAACAATCCAGCTGTTACTGCTTGACAGAGAAGGAAAACGCATCAACCCCTCTACCCAGCCGAAGGCAGGCCTACAAGCCTGGGCTCCAGGCAGGCAAACTCCATGGGGGTCTCTCACTGGATCTGTCAGGGTTCACCGTCTCCTGCACCTGGCACTTTGGGCCGTTCTTATTTTATTTTCTCATATTGGCCTCCAGTCTTTCTGATTTCCCATGCACTTTGCTAATGAAACATTTCAAACACACTGAATTAAAAAAACAAAATACTGAAGGGTGTTGGAGGCTTCAGAGGGGTTTGTCAAGCAACCCGATTTCCCAAAGCTCCAGGGACTGCATTGATTTAGAAGCCTACAAAAGCAAAATGAGAGCTTAGAAGCTGAGACTGGCTGTTCAGCCTGTGCCTGGCTGGGTACACTGGTCAACTGCAGCCCGGCCACCCCCAGGCACTGCTGGAAGCCACTGACCAGCCCTGTCCCGTGCCTCTAGCTCCCACCAGTCAGCTCCTGAAAAGGTGCCCGTGCCAGGCAGGGACGTGAATAGTTTTCTGGAACCTAAATCCTCATTGAGCTAAAATCCACCACAGCCAGCATCAGAGAAGATGAAATGGGATAAGCTCTCACCACTGCCAGTTGAGGGATTCCTGGCTTGGACTCAAAACCTCTATTACAAAATCAAACCATTAAAACATAGCAAGGAGGAAGCCAGGAGATTTCCCTCCACCATCTGTTAATTTATAGGGTTATTGGTGTCAGCAATTTAGGAGAAGTTAAATTATATCATAGCCCCACTCAGAACTCTGCCATGGAAGCCCAGAAATGTAATCACAAATTTTAATTGAGAAAAATTGCTCTGGATCAAATTCCTTGATTCTTTTCTTTTCTTTTCTTTTCTTTTTTTAAGAAACATATTAAATTATGTTGGGGGAGGGGAGTGGTGATATGAGTTTTAAATTAGTTGTGATAAAATTGAGGTATGATTGTAAACCAATTTGTGTATTGTGTATTGTGAGTAATTATTGGGAGAGAGAGGCCTATCCGGATCGTTTCTGCTAAATGCCGCACCGTGCTTGGGGAGAACGTCAGTTTTCAAAAACAGAAGTTCACTTTCCAGGCAAAGGAAAGGAAATGAGTAACGGCTGATCCCTCACAAGTCAGAAAAGACATCCATCTGGCCCCAAAGGTTTGTAAGAGGGTGACACAGCCGTCCCTCTCCCACGAATAACATCAGGCTGTTCCCCAGACCCGCCCATCTGTCGGGTGAAACGCCATTATGGCAGAGAGACAACAATCATTCCCTTGAACTGATCTGGTCCAAAGTTTATCATGCCCCCACCCGGCCTCTTTCCTCTCCCCAGTCTGTGCTGGGACCCACCTGCCAATAGGGTTGTCCTGAACAATAATCAATGTCTTGCCCCCCTAATAGCACTCGCTATTCACTTGCTTCTCCCTCTGCCTTCTTTGTGTAGAGACCATCCCTGAGGTGCTTAGAGGATCCTCAAGGTGTCCCCCTGGCTATGAGGAGTCCCAGCACCTTGCCAACGCCCCCGCACTCAGCTGCCACCCCCTGCATCTGAGCCCATGTGGCTCTCTGTGTCTCAGGAGTGCACAGCTGGCCAGCAGCCCTTCCCAGTGCTGTCCAGGACTTCTTTAAGGGACATGCCTGCCCAAGGCCATTTCTCGTCTTCCTCTGTTTCCCTCTCTTTCATTCTGTCCTTGAAAAGCATTTCACAGCTGGGCTCGGTGGCTCAGCTTGTAATCCCATGCCTTTGGGAGACTGAGGTGAGTGGATTGCCTGAGCCCGCGGGTTCGAGACCCGCCTGGGCAGCGAGACCTCATCTCTACAATAAATCAAAAAATCAGCCATGGTAGCGCATGCCTGTAATTCTGGCTACTTGGAAGGCTGAGGTGGAAGGATCGCCGGAGCCCATCAGGTTGAGGCTGCAGCGGCCAGGAGCGGCCTCTGCACTCCAGTCTGGGCGACAGAGTAAGACTCCAACTCAAAAAAAAAAAAAAGAAAAGCATTTCACTTCTTCATTCATTTCTTGGTCTTTGGGCTAAGGCCATGTGTGCATGCATGTGTAGGTGGGTGTATATGTGTGTGCATGCATACACTTGGATGTAATCACCTGCACTTATTTATTTCGAGAAGCAGAGGAGGTGGAGGTATCACTGGCTCTGGCCATTTCATCTTGATTTAGTCCTTGTTATATGGCTCACAAGGCATAGGCAGATTTCTCTGTTTCTTTATTTGTTCATTAAAACTTCAATAAAAGTATTATAAAAATGTCTTATTTTGGTAGTTAATTGCCATTTCCATTTTAATATGCAAGTGGTATCGGCTTTCCTGTGAGATTCTTCAAGTCTCACTGTAAATAATATAGCTGCCTTGGACGAATGTTCCCTGCCTACTGCATATTTACTCAGTAATCAAAGCACAAATGCAGCGGGTAACAGATCACTCCCTTTGAGAGAACCTGCCCGATGGCCATCTTGCACACCAGCCCTCCACAGGCCACAGCCAAGCCCCGAACCAACAGAGTTTGAGTCCTGTCACACACTGAGGTCTTTCATCCCAAAGTGAGCACCCCAGAAAGCTTTCTGGGTTCTCAGATATTCTTTTGCCTTTGGGAAAACGCACCTCTCTCCCTGCATCTCTCTGAAGCCAGAATGGAGGCCCTCCAGGGCTCGGCGAGATACCCTGCCCAGCATCTGAGTAGGATAGTAGGGAAGGCTGAGTGCAGTGTCTTTCAGAGCCAAACAGAGCTCCCAGCTTGGAAGCTCAGGGAGAGGATCGCCGCCAGAGGACCAGGGGATGGGGAGGGGGCGGTGTGGGTGGCCACCTGTGCTGGGCTTGGAGCCGGGCTTTGGAATGATGCCAGGCTGTGAGGAGTAGGGTGATGGATGTCAGCGGAGCTGGGCTGCTCAGTGTGGGGATGGGAGCCTTTATGTCCTGTGTGTGAGGTGCCCAGAGACCTCTTTGCAAGGCATGAATATCTGGCGCTTCTGGAAAATGAGAGCCAGCCTGCCAGGCGATTGCCTCCTGTGGCTGAGCCAGTTCCAAGCACCTCATCTCTACCAGCTCCGAGCTGCTCAGATTGGAGCTTATCTCACTCCAATCCTAGGTATCCCAGGCTGAGGACTGGAGGCTGCCACCTTTGGGGGGTACAAAGTGGGAATTGGGCACCTTGCTTCTGTGTGGAGGGCCATTTGGCCCATCTGAAGAGGATGGGAGGGGACTCTGAGGAGCTCTGTGACGTACCCAAGGCCACCAGAGCTGGGATTTGTTGCTGAGGCTACAGGAGAGGGAAGACCCATGTCAGGAGCCTTTGGCTAAAGCGGAAGCATCAGAGAACTCCCAGCATCTGGCTTTGACCGTAGAGCTGTTTCTCGAATGCTCCAAAACCACATGGAAGAGAGGGGCCTCACTCCCACTCTGCACCCCAAAAGGCAGTTCTTTCTTATCCTCAGCCTTGGACCCCTTAGGATTGGAGCAGGGTAAGCACCATATTTCACAAGCCAGAGTACCTTCACACCCAGAAAGTTAAGAACTACATTAAATAAAAACCCCAAGGAGTGAAGCTCACAAAAGTGTGGTTTTCCAGGCCAGAGGTAATAGCAGAGGCAATAATGGACGCAGGTAAGCTAGCTCCTGCTTCCCATGAGGTTCCTGCACTCCCGAGCGTGGCCAAGGGTTCTGGAGCCCCAGGAACATTAATGTGCAAAACAGGGACGTGGCCCGTGAGCGACATTTGAGTTCAATGTGCAGAAGAACCCAGGGACTTGCTAAAAGGTACGTGCACGGTGAGTGCAGACTTTCTTCCTGGCAGTGTCTGGGGATATCCAGGAAGACCAGAGGCTGTTCTTGCTGGAAATGTGGTGCCAAAGTGACCTTGTCAGGGCCTTGGCTTTAACCGCTTTCCAAATGTTTGGAGTTCTGAAAGCCTGGTCCCAGCCCTTGTTAGCCCCACCCCAGCCTGTCTGGCGCCTTTTGGGCTTTCCCCCAAAGCCCTACAGAATCCAACATGCCCAACACAAGACCTTCCTTTTCTCCTTCCTGTTCCTGCCTAGCTCCCCTAGAGGCTCTCTCAGCAACTGCGGGTCTTGATTCTCTCCTTTCCTCCTTGCTGGCATCCAGACCCCCCATCGGTGTGTCAGCAATCTTTAAAACACCTCCAGAGTGCCTGTACTGGGAAGTCCCCTTACCTGCCCCCTCACCCCTGACAACCAATTCCTCCCCACCCCAAGCATCCCAGCATCCTGGGTCTGACTGCAAAAAGCAAGTCAGCTCACATCACGGACCCACTCACAACTCTCCAGAGCCTGACCACTGCACCCAGAATAAAACCCAGATGAAGAGGCTCCTGTGCCCCCTAACTCTCCCCTTATGTCCCCTTTACCCGCTCCACTCCAGCTACCCTGGCCTCAGCTCCTCCACACACAAGCAAGCTTAGAGCCTGTGCCCAGTTGCTTCTGTTTCTTGCGGTCTTCGTGAGGCTACTCCTCTCTTCCTCAGGCCTCAGCTCAGATGTCCCCTCTCAGGAAGCAGCCACCAGCCACCCACTCCCACAGATCCTTGGGACCGCAGGCACCACTCTAGGACCATTCATATACTCACTGAAATAGCCCCTAGGAGGTGGGCTCCGTGGGAGCTGGGGTTCCACTTTCCTCTCTGCTCCATCCCTGTACCTGGCACAAAATCAGCAGCCAGTGTGTATTGGTTGGTGGGATATGAGACTCGAAGCCTCCCGTTTCTGTTCTTCCCAACATGCTCTGTTTAGGAAAGTCCTCAATCGGGTTCAGAGTCTATGGAAGACGTATCCTTGGGTGTGTTGTGGAAGACATGGCCGACGGAACTGAAGTCCCCATTCAGATGCCAGGAACTTTATGAGCTCTGTAGGGATAGCATGATACTCTCCACAGCTAGAGACAGCACCACCCTTCCAGGTCAAGCAGGGGTCTGACAGGTGCCTGGTTGTGGGAGGCGGTCAGTGGGCAGTTAACAGGCATGCTGACCGCACAGATACTTTGCAAAGCTCTGAGTATGCAAAGGCAGATAAGTCAGAGGAGCCAGGGTTAAAGTATGAGGTTTGTGAGGGGGGCCAGTTGTGAGCATCTTGGATAGCTCGTTTGTTTTCTGGTGGGAAAGCACATTCCCCACTGATGGACCCGAGGTGGAGTTGGGATCTAAGGAACACGTTATCCATCACAGCAGTCCCCAGAGAAGACACGGCAAAGCCCTGGGGTGTCTACCCACTCCCCTCATTCAACTTTACTTCAAGTCTGGGTTGTTCCCACAGCTAGGGAGGCTGCCCCTGTGTCACCAGAGCCATTTGGCCAGTGTGATGCTGATTCCCGGTGTCCAGGGAGTGGCCGGGTAGGAGTCATCCAGCTGTGGCACTAGGGGAGCTGTTCGTCCAAGGCTCAGAAAGGCCATGTCCAATCAGAGGGCAGGACGTTCCCTGAACTAGGGGTGGTCGGACTCTCCCTGAGGCTGGAGTGAAGGCCAGGGGGAGATAGGGAGCAGAAAATAGGACAATAAAAATTAAACAAGACACATGAAATTTTGCTGGTCTTGGCCACATTAAGGAGATCTGTGGAGTGAGGGGTAGGGAGAGACTTGTCTCTTGATATTTGCTGAAACCCACAGCAAAACACCTCTACACCACACACTTTAGTTACTGTTCTGGACACACACGCGCGCACACACACACACACACACATCCACACATGGAATTTCAGGGAAAAATGTTAGCTGCTTACTCTTTTTAACCTGTTTTAAAAAATCACTTTGACTTGTTCTAGTTTCATTTTCATATGAACAAAATATTCACTCCAGCAGAACTGAGAGGGATGACTGCAACTCTGGGGGGAAAATAGCATCCCCTTTGATGTTAAGTAATACAACAAACTCCTAAATGAAAATCCACTAAGAGAAAATGAAATAGCTGCCTGGGCATCAAAAATCGCAAAATGAAACTGTTAAAGAATAAAACTCATTAAATGCCTGTGATAACACTTTATTTTAATGGTACATTTAATTCATACTTAATTCCGGCGTGCTCTAGCAGCGGCCCTGGCGCTCCCACATGAACAGCAGATAAATGGATTACAGCAAGCAAGGAGACAATGTGTGCCCGCAGAAGCCGGCTCGGTGCAGGTGAAAAATGTTTTAACAGAAGATATTTCCCATACATGAATCACCAGCACATTTGATAATACCTTCCACAGAAATAAACCTGAAGGAATATATCTTGCTCACACTGACAATGTAGATTAAACAGTTTTACCCCATAGTCTATACGTATGGCCGCTATCTGATTTCGCGCTCATGGAATTCACAAGGCAAAGAGGGCAGGACCAGGAATCTGGCAGAGGCAAGGGGGCCACGGGGCCTGGCCTGGGGAGACGAGGGGGCTTGCCGGGAACATAGCAGTCACGCCTTGGGGTGGCTCTGTAACCATGGAGTCAGCAGCCCCTCCTGGGTACCATCCTCTTGCATGCCTCTGCCCACCGGTGACACACTAGAGGGACTAGTAGAGCGGTCTGCGAGGTGGTGGTGGGGGGGGAGGCTTGTTCTACTTGCTGTCAAAAAAAAAAAAAAACCCATGCTGTAGCCTGGAGCCACTGTGCTGGAAGCAACATTATGGAAAACAATTAGAGGCAAGTTTAGAGGCCAGCAAGGAAAATAACAAAAATCTAGCAATCCAGTCACTAGTGAAACTAACCGAACAGCCAATAACCAGCCTGCAGTCCAAGTCATGGCCAGATACTGTGCTCGTCTCGTTGGTAGACGGGTCAGCCTAAAGCACACGTTTCCAGTGGAAGGACAGCGCAGCCCAGCTACTGACTTCCTGAAATGCTAACACCCACAGACTGCAGCTCTGTCTTTCCTATGCTTTTCCATTTTCTTTTAAAGTATGTATTTAATTCTAAAGAAACTGGTGGGCTCTTGCAGCAAACGCCCGCTCTAAAAGTGAGCTGTGATTTTATAGTATCTTGTGCCTGTGCCACGTCTCAATCTATCAAAGTCAGTGTGTCCCCAGAGCCCGAGAAATCAAAACATCATGAATAGAGCACTGCTTCCCAGCTCCAGTTGTCCGCCAGCAAGAGAGACGGCCGAGCACACAGGGCTGTATCGACGCGGCCGTCTCGTGCAGCCAATGTCGGCCGCCTCACCCGGTCCAGCAGCTGCTCAATTAGAGAAGGATGGATGTGGGGTTCCAGCTCAGCACGGGAAAGGGTTGAGGAGCCAGAAGGCTTCTGTCTACACCCACCAGCAGGACTGGGTCACAGCCCAGGGGGAAGGCCCTGGTTCCTCCTAGCGGACACCGTGGTGGGCCACCCAGACCCCCTTTAGGGGAGGTGCTCCTCCTCCAGCTGCTGGGACTGTTGGCAGCTGGCAGCTCTCAGTGGAGTCCCTCCCTGGGCCTTGTCCTCAGAGAGCCACCTCACCCATGGTCCCTGGGGCTAGTCCCCATCCCATGGGGTGGGGTGGGAGGTAAAAAGGCCACGCCCTGTTGCTCCTGGTTGGCAGTCCCAGAGCTGGCCATAGGTCCGCGGAGGCCTGTGCTGAGACCGCACTGGAGTCTAATGCCTCCCTCTGCCCAATCCTGCTGCCCTTACCAACCCAGGCCCTTCCCATAAACCATGGGCCTGCCTGTCACTTTTCAGTTGGCTTCCTAAAGGAACTCAGCCTCAGACAACTTCTTCTACTTCATCCCCTCCTCCCACTTTTCCTCCTCTCCCTTCTCACCCTCATCCTCCTCTCCCTTCTCTTCTTCTTTCCTTGCCCCCTCCTTCTCTTCCTCCCCACCCCTCCTCCCTTTTCTTCCTCCTCTTCCTGTTCCCGTCATCCTCTCCCTATCTTCCTGCTCCTCCTTGGGTCCCTGGACCCCTTCTCCTATTGCCTGATCCTTGTTCAAATGCTGCTCACATCGGCCAGACTCATGCATGTGTCAACCAGCATTTAACGATCAACAAATGTGAGCCCTGGGTTACAGGTATGAGGAGGGAAATGAGAGAGGAGGAAATGCACAACAAGAAGGGAAGCCCTCTCCCTGGCTTTAGAGTTTAGGTTGCACGGAAAGATCTACTCAGAGCAAGTAACTTGCAAAGATTCCTCCAGCAACCTATCAGGAGACCCAGAGGAAGAGAAAATGGTGCCATTGTCCACCCCTCCAGGGAGGACAAGCAAAGGGGGACATAGATAGTGGGCACCCTGGGTGCCAGGCAGACAGCTCTTCCAGTGGTCTCTGCAGCAGCCAAACAGGTGCAAGAAGGAGGGAGCCAAGTCACTCTGGCTCTCCCAGGAAGGTTGCTCAACCTGGAATCAGGTGATGAGGGCGGACCTCACCTGCCCCCATGTCTGGGACACCCTGGGCATGGCTGTGTGTGCATTCAGGGAAGGGAAATTAACTTTGGCCAAAGACGGATAAATTAGTTCTGATGTGCTTTGCCTTTATTTCCTCCTAACGAGATTAAGAGGCATGGAGACAGAGTGCAGGTCCCCCCCCCCCCATTCTTTATTAGGCGAATCCTGTCTTTTCTCCCCAGGGTCCAACGTATACATGAAATGGATTCTCCCTTTCCGGACCACACCCACTTTGTTCCTCAGAAGGGCTGAAACCTATCAAAAGCAAAGGGAGCCACAAAGGGAGGAGCCCTGAGGAGGCCCCGCAGGGATGCCAGAAGAGGAAAGAGAGGCTCCTCCCACCAGCCCTGGGCTGCAGCCACTGTCTCTGATGGGAGCCAGGAAGCTGGCAATCTCTGGAGTGGTCCTGTGTCTGGGTTTCCCAGTATGGCTTCGTGACGCTGCCTGACCTGTGTGAATGTCCAAATCAAACACGCCCATGCTTGAAGGTGGAAGAAAAATCCACATTCGGGAATCTGTGGGTTCTGCTGGTTCCCTGTACCCTATGCCTCGGCCCCATCACCCCTGCAGGATGATCGAGACCTTACGTCTCAGAGTCAATGACGTTACACCTCAGGATGCTACTCTTCAAGGCGCTGGAACCAGGCAGCCAAGTTCCGAGCAGCAAACACCCAAGAGGTCCTCACACATCAGCCTAGCACTGATCCCGAGCCTCAAGCTCAGTCTCCCTCCAGCTACTCAGAGAGTCCAGGAGGTCTACTCTGCCAGGACCAACATCCATGAGGGCCAAGAAAATGTTAAGATTTCTTTTAAAATTAGAAGAAGAAAAAAAGAAGTTTTGGGGTTAAAGACACTTTTGTCTTTATGCAAACTGTGATGAAATATACTCTTTGCTATTTTTTTTAATGGAGGAGAAGGCCCACATGGGGCCTGTGACAATCAGGATGCAGCCCTGCCCTGGCCATCGGGGAGCTGGCAAAAGGCAGATCTCAGCAGCTTTTCTTCCTGGCCACCTGCTCCCCAGCCCAGTTGCCCCTGTCAAATGGGGATGGGTAAGAAGGGGGCTCCAATCACATGCTGGAACCAATGCCTGACCCACACTGGCTCAGCAACTCATGACAGCCTGGGGCAGCTGCCCGGGCCATCTGGTTGTGCTGGCTGTCCTGTGGATGCTATGCATGTTGGCCTGGACAGGGGAAGGTAGCCCATCAACCAACCCATCAGCAGCTGGTGCCTATAGCACCAGGTTCCAATGCGGGTCTTCCTGACTCTCCAGACACAGAGCCAAGTTCACATCTATACCTGTTGGTGCTGGTACTTCTTCCACAGGCAGCCCCCACTCCCCAGTGAAGACCCCATGAGGCTCACCAAAAGTAGCACCCTTGACCTTGACTTTCCTGCTGGGGCCCAAAAGGCGCATACTTCAGTGTTTTTGTTTTTTTCATAGCCCAGGCTGCCTTAGCATGAGCAGGGGTCTTTCCCCTCCCCCACCCTGAATTCAGGTGTGTATTTTGGGGGCACAGTTGGTGTTATTCTAGCTAGAATTTAAAGTGACCTCACCCTGCTGCCACAATCTTTCGATCTATCCCCGGGCATGACTGTGGGAGACCACATGAGTGTCTCCAGGTGATTTATCACTGCTACTTTGTTTCCTCACCCGAGAGGGCCTTTCGAGTCTATGGCTCAGTGCCGTGTCAGCCCAGGTGCTCACTGCAGCCTTGGATAAAAGCGTCCAACCTAAGGCATATAGATTTGGTCAATAGCATCTGAGGGAATATCTGAGTCTTTGTTCCCCTGCCTTGTTTCTCCTGTCTTCCCTTGCCTCTCCCCAAGAAAGTCCCCATGAAAAGAGAACTCCACCGAGTCAATGCAAAGTGGTCTTGAGCAAGGCCACAATGGGGCCACATGTGCAGGTTTCCCCTCCAGGAATGGTGAGTCTGGGATCCCACCCTAAGAGTAGGCACTTGACCCAGCAAGAGAGTTGGGATTTTGAAAGTTTCTGCATCTGGGTCCCTGCCCTTCAATGTTTCCTGCTCCTTGGTGACAGGTTCTCGGTGCCACATGGTGGCCATCATCCCAGTACTTCTCACCAGGAGCAGACACTCAGAGACTCAAGAGGGAAGAAGTAGCCATGAGGCAATTCAGACGTCTGAGAAGATCTTCCAGAAAGATTTCCCAAGGATTGCCCATGTGCTGCCCCAGGTGCTGATCTTCTGTTACCCACAGATGTCGGGGTCCCAAATTGTGCCTCACTTTACAGTTATGGGATTTGCTTGCTACTGCCTAAATATTGACAGCCAAGGAGGATGACCCAACCATGCTCACATACTCATACACACATATACATTCTCACACACATTAACTCACAGGCACTCACATATACTCACACGCACACGCTCACACATGCACATGCTCATTCAGGCACACATACACACAGGCAAACGCACACACATGTATACTTCCTCACACTCACACACACTGACACACTGAGCCATACCCTCACACTCACACACTCTCTGAGGCACACACATACACACACACACATACACACATATCTGGGTCCTTAGTTCCCAGCACCAAGCACTTTTGTACAGAAGTCAGTGACCCCAGGTGGAGCAGGACAAACCCACCTCTAGCTCCTGGTAGGCACTCCTGATGGACAGCACCTGCCCTCCCCTGCCCCTGGAAGTGTGCAGAGGGAGTGGCATGGTGGGTCCTCAGGGAGTGGAAGGGCAGTGGGGCTGCTGCCAGGGCCAGCTCAGCCCCTCTCCTGTCTGGGCATCACTGGGCTGTGTGCTCTGCACTGGAGCTTGAGACCTTCAGTTCTGTCACCGCAGGACCATGGTAATGGCCTTATTGACTCCAAGGGGCGGGTAAACCCCACTTCACTCTGCCTGGGCATCTGGGTGTGAAAGGCGCTGTTAATTCCATTTGAAAATGGGCATATCTGAAGGGCTGTGACTATCCTGTTGCTTCAGAACAAATGAAGACACTTTCTCCGGATGACCAGATTCCAGAGGAATCCAGGCCTTCTCCATCCCTCGGCTGATCATCCTCCTCTTTTCTGATCACCGTCCTCCTCCTCCCTCTCCTTCTTTTTTTTTCCTCTGCAGGGCTAAAACTCACAGACAACAGAGCTGGTCCTCATCCCTGAGCTCCATAGACCCTAGTGCAGTCCATCAAGGGCTTGGATTCCTGGAGGTGTAGTAGTCCTTGCTGCTACTGAGACACTCAGGTTCAAAGAGAAAGTTGAGGCCCAGCAGGGCTGCCCCCAGACCTCCTGAGTGCCCGGGGCCCTCAGGGTCAGGGGCCACTGCATTGCAGAGCTCCAGTCAACCCAATATGGTGACAGGCTCTTTCCTCTCCTCACAAATGTGGACACCACGTGTTAAAGACCAGCAGACCCTGCAAAATGAGAGGAAATGGGCCTCAGAGCCACCTCTGGGAGCCGAGCCCTTCTTGGGTCAGCAACACCCTTTTGGGACTTGATGTGGTGAGAAATAGGCGTCTGGCTATCACAGCAGAGAGCATTGCCTCAATTAATGTGGAAACAAGACTGACACGACCGAAGCTCCTACGTGGGCCAAGGAGTTGGGTGGCTCAACCAAAACCCACAGGCAGGTCTGGGACACATCCACATAAACCCTTCCACAGCATCTGGCTCAGAGAATGTGCTCACCAAAGTCAGTGACTGTGGCGATGATGATGATTGTCACTGGACCCTTAAGCAAGTATTTCCCTATGTTGTGAAAGGCCGACTCCCCACAAATCGTCTCCCTCCAACAGTACCACTTGCTTGTAGGATTCTATCAGCTGACTCCCCTTCGTCTCATGGCTCCCCCAAATCTTATGCTCCTCACCAGGTCCGATGGCTTTGCCTCTGTGTAATGAATGATCCAAAGGCCATGGTTGGGGTTCCCCCCAGACTCCAAGTCCCTAGTCAAGATGAGCAGCCTAGTCCCTCCCAGCCTCCCTCAGGAAGCTTCTGGACACAAGGCCCAGCCATGTTTTCTTGGAAACTTGTTCTCTGCCCAGAGGCCAGGGCAGGAGCAGAGGTGACCAGACATACCAGTTTAACCTTCCTTGCTCCAGAGAAAGGCGGTGGGAGGGAGTGCTTACGGGGGGGGGGGGTGTTTGCCCACCCTCGAGTGGGTGTCAGGAGTACCAGAGAAAAGACAAGAGCAGGTGTCCAACTGGCCGTGGCGGGAGCTGGCAGATATGAACATGAGTCTGCTCCTATATTGTTTTCTGGTTAAAGTGTGTGACGTTCATCAATAATGCAGAGTGAGGCAGGGTGGGAGGCTGAAGGGGCTGGCATGGTAGACATGGAAGTCAAGGGTGACTGGGAACAAGGGCCGGTGGTTGGAGCCGAGTCTGGAGGTGGATGGGGCCAGTCCACTCAGACTTTTATCTTGTTCCTTGGAAGGGGAGGCTGAGCATGGCCTCTCAGCAGGCCAGGCAAAGTTCTGGTCTTCAAAGTTTGCCGACTCCAGTTACAAGGGTGCAGGGATTCTAACCCCATTTCCACATATTATTAATGCAGTGGCCTACCCAGCTGTGTTCCCAGCTGTGGCCCAACCTCAGGTCTATATCCACCTCCTGTTCTTTTCTCTTTCCTCCTCCCTGGTTCCCCACAGCTCCTACAGGCTCTCACCACCAGCACCTTGGGGACCTAGTTCACGTAGTTAACAACCCTCATGTCTGTTTCTCATTTTGAAAAAACAAGACTCAGAGGAAAGGAGGCTTGCAAGCACCCAGCCTGATCCTACCTGGCATACCTCGAGTATTCTGGCTGGCCATGGACACACAACTTGTCCAAAGCCTCTGATAAGGGACAGTAAAGCCAGTCTCAACTCCCTGCCAGCTCCATGCTGAACACATTTGAAATAGTTTCCCCAAAGTTTTCCATGAAATGGGTCAAAAGGGCCAGAGGGGCACTTCTCTGAACAAGCATCTGAGTACCTAACAAACATTGCATCTGAGGACTTGACACTGCGCTGGCCTGAATCTGTCTCCATGGCTTTACAAGCTGCATGGGAGGCCCCGGGGCACCAGCATCCATTTGTATGTGTGAGTTTCACATGGTTGACTTCTCTGTAGGAATGGAGATTATACCACCTGTGTGGCAAAGGACACACCTGGGAGGAGGCCCCACACCCTTCTCCCCTCCAGGGTAACCTGATGGGCATAGATCAGTTTCCTCCATTCTTACTGCAGTTTTGTGGGGGGAGTTGTTTTTTTTTTTAATTTTTAATTTTAGCTCCTGGTGGGGCCACTTCCTCTACATGAACCAGAAGCGGGGGCTCAGGAGGAGAGAGTGAACATGACAGAAATGAAGAGGAGAAGTCCAGGCCTCCCAGAGTAGGGACCACCTCCTCCTGAGGGGTTTCCAGGTAGGGGACTGCTGTGTGTGTGTGTGTGTGTGTGTGTGTGTGTGTGTGTGTGTGTGTGTAGCGGGGACAGGCTGCTCTGCTCTGTGTCCAGGTAGAACAATGCCAAGCCCTTCTCCTCTGGAAAGGACTGGCTTTCCATGCAGAAACAGGGTCTGCTAATAGCCGAGAATTAAGAAAACCCATTAAGCTAATGAGTTGCTGCAGAAGACTTAGGCCAGCAAATAGAAACTGGAAGGGAGGGCTTTTCAACATTTGCTTTAATTTAAATTGAACTAGAACAATAAAAAAATGAAAAGGCTGGCCGCAGCCAGGTGTGTGCAACTAGGCTTGGCACACACATGTGCACACACGCACATGCACGCTCGTGGCTTCGTTCCTGTCTCTGCAGGTTTTCCTTGTTTATACCTAGGTAGGTGCATCTGGCTTCCAAAATGTTTCATATCAAAATGGATGAGTTTAAAAAGTGATGTTGTGCATTTAGCAAAAAGAGTTGTTTTTCTTGGGAAAAGATTACTGGCAAGATTTCGTATAGCTGAGCCTCCCCCAGTGCATTTAAAACATGATTTGATTTAAAGAAATTCTATTTATATAGAACATTCATCAGCCCTTGCTCCTCTTGGCCCAGAGGATTCCCTCTCTCAGGGGCCCTAAGCCAAGGCCACTTCCCCCTCTCCCACTTGCCCTAGTCCTACCCGGCCCTGTCCAGATCCCCTTCACCTAATTTCCATCTCAGCCCTCAAAGCTCTGCCAGCCTGGCAGCCTCACTCTCCATCTCCTCTCCTGGCTGGGATCCCCAGTCTCCTGGGCTCCCTGAAAGTACACCAGCTCTGTGCTCTTGAGAGACACCCTGTGTTCCTGCGGCAATGTGACATCCCCGGGGACAGGGACACAGCCCTCCAGATCCTGGTCATTTGGTCAAGACAAATTTCCTTGGAGAGATTCCAGAGACTGGTGAGGGGAAATCATTTGCCAGGCAGCCGGTCAACAAGTATTGATGACTGATCAATTCACTCTGCAGAGACTTGCAGAAGGCTGGGTGGGTAAGGAAGGGAGAAGAAGGAGAAGATTTGGGTCCTGCCTCCGAGAAACTGCTGGTTCAGTTAGGAAGACAGAAGACACACACACACCAAGAAACAAAACAAAGATCTTCAGTGCTAGAGATGTTGGGAGTGTGTGTATTTGGGGTGGGAAGTATTGAGGATGAACAGAGATGACACCCTATCAAAGGTCCCCAGGAGCCGGGTGAGGTGACAGAGTCCTGGGAGAGCTCTCTGCCCCTTGTTGCTGCCTCACTCAGGGTGGGGCAGGAAGGTGCACAGAAAACTTCTGATTGGCTGGGCTGACTTGGCAAGTGGATGCAATATAGAGGTGGGGTGAGCAGGGACTTGGGATTCCCCCAGGAGGCCATAAGGGGCACAATTCTGATCCCCAATTCAATTCAGCTCCTGGGATGATACCTCACCTCTGAAAGGGCTGCTAAGTTACAGAGGCTACAGGACATCCTCTCCCTCATCTGGTCCCGTGACAAGACAATCCTGGCTCTGCCCCATACCAGCTGTGTGAGTCAGGCAAATTACTTAACCTCTCTGCTCCTCAGTTTCTTTGGCTATAAGACCGGGGTAATAGTTGTGCTTCCCTCGCCACGTGGTGATGAGGATTTAGAGCATTTCTATATGTAGAACACTTAGATCTGTGTCCCGCACACAGCGAGTACTCAATAAATATTGATATGATTCTTACGCTGATCACGTCCAGCTGTGGAATCTGAACGGCACAGAATTCAGCACTCCTGCCCAGACAAGGTGGTGGCCTTTGCCCCATCCTCCTTCCTTCTCCAGCAGCCCCTGGGGTGGGTAGGAGGGGCCCACTCTCCCTAGTTTTGTCTGTCCACTAGTCCTGGGGACTTCCGACATGGGATCGACTGGCTAAGACGAGAAGCCTCATTGCTACATTTTGTTTTGGGAGGAGAGAGAGACCAAGTCTCCATTCCTGAAACTGACCTCCCTGCACACAGCTAGTGTGGTGGGGAGGCAGACAGGAAGGGGTAGGGAGCATGAGATGTGGGTGGAAGCAGAGGTGTGAGGGGCTAGGGACTAGTCAGGCGCCAGTAGGATCCTCTCTCCCCAGATACTGGGGAAACTGGAGCTGCCAGAAAGAAGGATGCCCAGCCTCGGGTGGAGAAAACCCCCCACCCAACACATGCAGCAGCCACGTACGTGTTCAGTTGAATTTCTTTTCAAAATATTGTAAGAGAAGTAACATTCCACCATGAACAAATTGACTCTATTAAATTACCATGGCCTCCCTGGCCCAGCCCCGCATGATTGCTGGGCTCTCGGCTCTGAGGCAGGATTGGGGGCCGCTGTCTTGTACCTGGGCTGAGCAGGGGTTGGAGGAAGGGGAGGGATGAAGCTTCCGGTCAAGTGATGACAGGCTGAGGACACTGTCTGCAGCAGGCTCAGTGGGGATAGTGGACTCACTGCTTATCCGTTCTGCTTCTTTTCTGTCCCTCCACCATAGGGACATCATGAGCACAAGAAATACTCGGTTTCTTAGGGGACCCATTTCCATTCTCAGGGCCCACGGCCGGGAGCTTCTAGAGCCCCCCATGGCCTTCTTTCTTGTCCAGTGCCACCCCAGACCTCGACCTAAGCCCTTGCACTCCTGATAGCACCTCCTGAGGAGGGAACTGCTACTCTTTTTAATCAGCTTGTGGGTTGCATTTGGGGACGTTTTGTGTTGCTTTCCCAACAGGATTACAGATATTGCAGGGGGGAAACACCCCTGATTAAACACAAATACCTCTTCCTTCTAAAAACTCATTTTCCTAATTAGGCTATTTCCAGAGTGTGACTCCGGATCTCTACCACCTGGCCGGTCTTGTGTGTGTGCGTGTTAACAGAGATGCACACACACACATGCAGAGACACAGATGTGGACCCAGACACACACAGACACATTTACAGAGTCACATACAGAGACATGTAAAGACATATGTCCATGGAGATATACAATAGTCACACACTTGCACATACACACACTTATACACAGACATACACATTCATGTACAGAAACCACAGGCACACATACATGTGAACACATATGCACACGAACACACATACACCTCATGCTCAGTGACATCACCTCTGAGGTTGTGACACCCTCACGACAGATCTAACATCCCCATTCTACAGAGGAGACAGCCAAGGGCTCACCCCTTGGTAAGAGGCAGAGCTGGACTTGAAAGACAGGACCGTTGGCCCCAGGCTCAGGTGATCCCACCGCGCCAGCCTGAACAGGAAGCTTCAAACTACGCAGTCCTTGAAGGGGCGGGATATCTTGCTTCTGAGTGTCCACAACATAACGGGCAGTTGGGGCCTCACAGGGGTTCCTCCATTTGTCCCTCTGCTCTGATCCCTTTGGAAACTTCAAGAGAAGCCCACAGCTTCCCAGGGATGCAAGCCAAGCCAGGAAGTCACATGCCCTCCACCTGGGCAGCACAAACTTGGGGCCCTGGTGCCGATTTCAGGTGCTGAATTCCCCGAGCTCTCTGGCGACCCGAAACTGCCACCCCAGTGGAGGACAGCTGTGGGGCAGTGATTTAGGAACCCGTCGCCAGTTGGCTGCACTCCTGGGATGTCCCAACACTCCAGAGAGGTGGCAGGGCATGTTTCCGTCAGGCCCAGGGTCCATGAAAGTGCTTTACTTTCTTTTAAAACCAGAAAAAGTAGATGAACTTTGAGTCAGAAAAAATGTTTTAATATAGGGTATTAATATATGCATCTTTATACCAACATATTCACAAAATATAACTTAATATTTCTTTATGGAGGAAGGAAATTGTAAAGGCATAAGTATCCGGGCTACCAAGACTCTTAATGCAGCTTGAAAGCATATACATCTTGCAGGGAGTAGGGGCACAGGGGTCACCAGAGGCCGGGGATCACCTCCATCACCACCCAAGGCATAAAGACTTGAGAAGATGACAGTGGGTCTGAGAGGGGCTTGGAGAAAGGGACAGAACCACTGACTCCCCCTTGTGGAGCATGAAATAGACTCATGCAGGGAGATTTCCCTTTAGAAATAACATGAGTTGAACAGAGGTCTGCCCCAGACCTCAATTTCTCTCCCAAGAACGGGTGGAGGATATACTAAAATAATATGACTGAGTGCTTTAAAAACGACCGAGTTTGCCAAGGTGTTGGACTCACTAGGACATAACCTGTGCCCTTTCAAGATTGGTTCTCACCTTCTGGGAAACCAGGACAGGATTTGGTGGGGGACAGGTTAAGCCCTGGAGAGAGTGTCCCCAGGGACCGAGGGCACCCCCCCCCCCAAGTCCCCCTCCCTTGGGGTCCAGGCTGTGTCCTTGTGTTAATTTACACAATTACCCCAAGTTTCCCGGATAAGGGCCTAATAGATAGCATTTGCTAATTACAGCGCATTGATCTCAGCCTCCCCGGGGGTAGGTCTTTCCCCGCTGAAAAGCTGGCAGACAGCCTGGATCCCCACATGTGCGATGATATGTGTATGGGGGAGTCAGGTCACCTGCATGCCCCGTTCGCCTCTGCTTCTGCCCCAGAGCCAGGGGCCCCTGTCCAGGCCACCCAAGCCAGAACTCCATGTCTCAGCCCTGGGTCTGACCCTGGCTGAGCCTCCTGGGGTGGGAGCTTCTCACCTGGAGAAGCCGTCACAGGACATCCATCCCAAGCCTGACCACAACCCCCACCTTTGCTCCTTCCAGTCACATCCCAGCACAATACGGCAACGGCCCCCAGTATGAGATAGGGCCAATGTGTGTTTGCTTGTTTATCTGTGGCTGTTCGGTTCCATGATGATGGTTTTTGTCTAAATCTTCGTGCTTGGAATGGGCCTGAATGAGTGGGTCACAGCCAGAACTGTCCTGGGACAAACATCTTGGGAATGATCTATCTACATCCAAGAGCTGACACAGTCCTCCTCCACGAACGGAGAAGTCGAAAGCATGAATTTTAATTCTACCCCTTTTCTTTTTCAATCCTCCCCGATTTACCCAAGGCAGCTTCGTGTGTCTCATCTTCATGCTTTTCTTTGTTTTCCAGATTTTCTATGACAAGCCAGTTTGGCTGTTTTGAGCAAACACTACTATCATTTTAACTGGAGAGGATCACACCCTGCCTTTGGAAGGATGGACACATGGGTGCATGCACAGGGGGTGGGGGTCCTGGGTGGGATGCTGGCTCCAAGGTTGTGCTGCTCTTTGGGTGGGGATCACACGGCTCAGACCCTTCAAATCCCAGAGGAATCTGTTTGCCCCGTAGACTCCCTTCACACCAATCTCAGGTCCAGATCTGACTGTTTCATGATTTCAGGCCACCAAGGGCCCATCCTGCTCCCCACACCTGACCAAATGCCCCTATTTGCCCATATAAGGAACACAGAGCCATTCTTAGCAAGCACTAGTCCATGCATATGCCCCATCTTGGAGCGAGGCCCTCTGGCAACAGTTTCACCCCTTCCACCATGTAGGGCTTTTCTCTGGTTATACCCCATGTCGCCCAGCTCTGTCCTTCTCTTTCAAGTTATTCTCTTGTTCCCTGATTGAGTTCCTCAGCTAGTGTGTCTTCCTCCGTCCCATGGCAAAAAACCCTCCCCCTCCATTCCATGACCCCACACCATCACCTCTGTCTGTCCCCAGATCCCCTGCATCTATGACTCTCCCCATGTGACTCCCCCCCAAACATGTCCTAGCATCCACACCCCCCAAGGCCCCTCCCTCAGGCCGCCAAGCCCATCTCCAGCACACGGGGCAGATCTTACAGCAGAAGGATTTAATTGCATGTCAAAATTAAATCTCTTTTGATGAAGAACAATTCAACTACGGCTCTGCCTAATCAAATTAACAAAGTCTTTTTTGATTTTCAATTATCTTCTTCACGGGAACACTTTATCCGAGGCTCCTGTGATGGCGGCCGACAGCCCACGCATTCACAATGAGAACCCTCGCCCAGATGTGCTGACCGCAGCCCCGAGCCGGCCCTGCTCCTGGCCTGGGAAAGGGTCGCACGGCCCCCCAGGGCTACTCAGACCCGGTGGAAGCCTGTCCTTGAAGTCGAACCAGAGACTGGGGACTGCTCTGAGCAGGGATGGCTGGGGGTCCTCCACGTGGGATTTGCTCTTTGGTAGCAGAAGAAAAACGGGTAGAGGGCAGGTGCCCAGGGTCAGAGGGTTGGAAATCGTTGAGCACCAGTTATATGATAGACATTGAGCTGGGTATTTTAGATTTGTTATAGGAGTGAGAGAGTTCTACGGCAGGCTTCTACAGAATCAGGAGTCTGCTGAGTGCTGTAGCTCACATCTATAAATCCCAGCGCTTTGGGAGGCAGAGGCAGGAGGATTGCTTGAGGCCAGGAGTTCAAGACTAGCCTGGGCAACAAAGCAAGACCCTGTCTCTACAAAAATAAATTGACTAGGTATGGTGGTGTGCACCTGTAGTCCCAACTCCTTAGGAGGCTGGGGCAAGAGTATCATTTGAGCTCAGAAGTTTGAGGCTGCAGTGAGCTATATGATCAGATCGCACCACTGCACTCCAACCTGGGAGACAAAGTGAGACCCCGTCTCAAAACCAGAAAAACACAAAACAAAAAACCAAAAAGAACCAGGATGCCCCCAGCTCTGCCCTCACATTCCAGCACTCCTGCGCCTGGCTCTTACTACACCTTCTCTACACCCAGTTAGCACATCTGTCTCTTGGTATCATTCCTCTGGGCACCTGTGACTATCAACAAACATCACTGCCTCAAGACCAGCTCTGTCCAGTGGAAACGAGATGGGAGCCACACACGTAATTTTAAAGATTCTAGTAGTCACATTATATAAAAAGGCAAAATGAAACAGGTAAAATGAATGCTCGTCATGTATTTCCCTTAGCCCAAGATCTCCTAAACATTCTCATGTCCACATGCAACAACCTAAAAACTACGGAAGACCATTTACATGTTTTTCTTTGTACGGAGTCCTTGCCAGCCAGGGTGTATTTCCCACTCTATGGCACCTCTACCTACACTATGAGTGCTCAGTGGCTCCCTGGGACTCGGGGTTGTCAAAGCAGACAGTACATGTTAGACCTTGGACTCCCTGAAGTCAGTCGGGCAGGGTGTCTCTTGTTTTCACTCTTTCTATCCACTGGCAGAGGCCTTGGCATCCAGCAGTGCCGAACAAATACATGTTGTGTGAAAAAATAGGTGATATTTGATCTGATATTGAAATAAGGGTGGGGTCGGGGGCAGGATGCTCCTCCTAAAGGAACCGTTCCCCTCTTTTCCCCTTTCTGAGCTCGGAGGGCCCCTCAGCAACCGGAAGTCTCTCAGGCAGTTCTCACCGACTTCCCTTCCCATCTCCAAAGCTTGCTTCTACTTCCCTGGACTCAACAACCCTACGAGGGGGTTACCTGGAAACACAAGTGGAAAGAAACAGACTCTCAAGAGGGTGTGGGAGTGCACCCCACAGGAAATCCAACCCAAGCCCGATGTTACCACCGCCACTTGACATATTTGATAAAGCAGCTCCACGGATAGTCCTGCTCTGTCCCGTGCATTCCACTCTCACCCTCACAGGCTTGTGGTCAAGGGGTGACCACCAACATGCTTTCCCCAAGGCACCCAGAAGGGTCCAGAAAGATTAAACTTTCACACGGTGGGAACCAGCAAAACACGAGACCTTGCCAGGGTTTTAGGTACATGCGCTGGGCTGGTCTAGATGCAGCTAGACACCTGGACTTGGTTTCTTGGGGGCCGTTGGGGTACCAAGGAGCAGAAGGTCACATTAACTGAAGAAAACTTTGGGCAAAAGGTGCTCAAACACCTGCTGCCGATGGAAACCAGGTGTCAGGATGACAGCCTCCTCTCCCAGGTTCCTGCTGTATCCTCAAGGGACGGGAACCTCTAGACCACTCAGTGTTGGGGGCTCAGCCTTCCTTGTGTGTGTCCTACCAGCTGCATCACCAAACAGCCTGAATCTTGCAGTGACAGTGGCCAAAGACTTCTACTTTCCCAAGATTATGCAGGGGCTGTTCGGCACACGGTGACTACTTGGGTGTCTCTTGGACAAACCTGTGCCCTGTGTCCTGCAGGGCTGGAGCCAGAATGGCTGACACAGGCAAGTCCTGGACATGCTTGTTGGGGAACTGAACCCCATGCAGCACTAGTATCTTTTTCTTCAAACCAAAGACCTTTCTAGAATGGCCCAAACCACAGTCACAGGTACATCTCCGAGGCTTCCGTGCTCACACCCTTGCAAACAGCTTTCAAACACCATTCACCCTGCGTGGTCCTGATCAACACCCTGACTTCTCCCAGACTCCCTGCAGCCTAATGCAAAGGGAACTGGGGAACCTGCCACTCTGCTGTTTGTGCCTTGAATATTTACCAGTGGAGACCAAGTCAGGGGAGCTCTAGCAGGGAGTTTTCAGAGTCTCGCCGAAAGTATTAAGGTTCAATGTGGGAGGCCAGGATGGCCCATTTGAATGACTGATTTAAATTATCTGAATGATGGGTATTAGCTGTTGAGAACATTCCAGGACTGGGTGGGCACATTTTTAAAGCAATCAATCTCTCCTCAAACACACACACACACACACACATGCACGCACGTACTGTAGAATCAAGACAGTAGTCTTCACCAGAGCCCTGGGGCCCAGTATCTGATTATTACACCCTAGAGACCATGACACAGGAGAGGATGAAAAATGAGATGTGTCCATGAGTGGGGACAGTGCCAGGTCACAGAGCCTGCCTAGGAGGCTCTGGCCACCCTTCTCCTCCTTCCCCCATGCCTTCTCTAAAGCCCAGGCTGCCTGGCCTCCTCCCCAGGAAAGCCATTGACTCCACGGCTGGCCATGTGGCCGCTGCATCCCCAAGTGGCCCGGGCATAGTGAAGGCATTATCCGTTGCCGCCCCCCGCCCATCCCAGTTGCAGCAATGCACCAGTGAAAAGTAGTTAACTGTATCTAGCCTTCAGCACATATACTTGTTTGATCAAAGATTTAGTCACTTTTTCTCCCCTTCCAGCACAAAATCTTGGGCTTTCTTGACAGAGAATTAATTGCTGCTGATTAAATTTCATTGCTGAAGGAACACGCTTCCCCAGAGGTGTCCCTCCAGATGGCTCCTGCCCCAACTTGTGGAACAAGCTCCTTGTGGAATCAGAGCATAGGACCGCCTGGGGGTTCCCAGGGACTTTTTGTGGGTGCCCCAATAGGAAAGCTCCAGAACATGCAGTTAGAATGAGAATGATGCCAAGAACTTTGGTTGTGAGGGGGAAGGGAATCCCTTGGGAGGCTGTAGGACCAGGAATGCTGGACTTTGTCTCCTGGGTGGGAGGCTCAGCACCCCTTAGCCCTCTGTTCTTGGAGTGGCAGATGCCTGCCTAAAGAAGGTACTGGAAGGGCACAGAGGGGCCTCCCTGGCCAACTCTGGTCCTGGTGCTCCCAGCATCTGGTTTCAAAGGTGCAGTGACCCCTGGGATGCCCATGTACACATGAAGAGTCAAGGAGGTGGGGCGATGAAAACCAAAGAGGGGGAGGGTAGGATGAGACCCCACTGCTCATCAGCGAGGAGCAAGGTTCAGGGCTTTGGATCCAAAGCAGGACACAGAGGTCAGAAGCCAGTCTTTCAAAGGTCAGACAACTCCTGAGGCAAAGCAGGAATCTGTAGAGATCTTACAGCTGCCACATGGCCACAGCCTGGAGATGACACCTTGTGACGTGCTCGTGACCAGAGAGCCATGGTCAAGCCAAGCTGGTTCACAGAGGGGAGGTGACACTTGCTGGAGGTATCGGGGGAACTGAGAGGGTTTCTGAGCCCCAGGGATGCACTCACTCCCTGGATGAGGCAAGTGAAGAAGGAAAGTGATTCTCCCAGGAGGTGGCATTGCCAGGTGGTTCACTGTGGTTCTGCTCAGAGGAAGCTCTTAGAGATGGGAACAGGCAAATCCACTCACAGGGCATGTATGTGGCCTTGCTCACCCTGTCTGTCCCTAACAGCCTCGTTGGCTTGCTAGAGGGTGGTCTGCACCCCCTTCCCCCAGGAGTATGTCTCCTGGCCCAGTGAGTGTTCACAAAGGGAGGCTGCCTGGGGTTTGAGCAGGCTGGACCTTGCAGGATGCCTCTCGGTGGCATCTGCCAAGTCAGCTCCCAAACCCGTGCAGGAGGGATGCCATGGAAACCAAAGGGCAGGAGCCCTGAGAGCTGCAGACTCAGGCCCAGCAGGACCTGCCCACCCAGCACCAAGATAATCATATAGCCAGGTGCCCCGGGAAGGTCACAGAGGGCAGATGCTGGGCTCCAGCAGACCACAGCCACGTGTGACCACCTGGGGCAGCCAGCCCAGCCATCCACCATGGAAGGGGACCGCGGGCAGGCAGAGCCAACCCCACTCCACCTGAGCACAGCACACCTGGACACTGGCCAGCTGTTGTTGGCCAGAAGTCCAGTGGCAAGTCTTTCCTGAGGGTATTTCTGTAGCGGGGACAGTTATGCCACATGTCAGCAGCCATCACTGGTCACTACCCAATCAAATTCCCGCAGTGACTTCGGGGGACAGCCCAACAGGGGCTGCTGGGGGCTGTAGTGGGTCTCCAAAGGCCTCATCAGAATCTTTTCAGGGGCCAGTTCAGCAGCAGGGGCCTCGTGATGGGTCCAATACCTCCCCAGCCCCTGCCAGGTCCTTACGACCCCTCAAGTCCCAGCAATCCCCAGGCCTCTTAGGCCTCACTGCCTCAAACACCAGCAGCTTGTCCTGAAACACCAAACATGCAGGGGGGAACTGGAAAGGGCAGAGTTGGGAGACTGTGGACAGCGCCCAGGGAAGGGAGCCCTTCAGGATCCCATGCAGAAGAGAAAGCTCATCATCAAGCCCTCAGCTGATCAACTCAGAGCTCCCAGTAGGGTGGAGAGGGGTCAGGGGACACACCAGGGTCTGTGTCCACTGTTAGCTGATTAGCAGTCATATGTAACACACAGAGGTCACTGAAGGAAGAGCGCTGACTTCTGCCAAGAGGTTCAGGGAGGAGCCTGCAGTCACCAGGAGAACACGGGACATAGAGACAGACATGGATTCAGGCATCCTAGTCCTGCAAGGCCAGAGGAGCTGTGCTTGTTCCTAGACATGGTGGCCACAGCTGCCGGCTGAGTCTGGTGCTGCTAAGCCTGTCTGAGAACCTTTGGGGGGTCAATAGGCAGAGACTTACTCTCAAACCCCTTATGCACTGCCCCTCATTCCTCAAGGCCTCTGGGTGGGCTCCATCACCTCTCATTATAGACGGGGGCTCCATCACCTCTCATGACAGATGAGAGCTCTGCCATCTTCAGTTATAGACGGGAGCTCTGTCACCTCCTGTTACAGACAGGGAAGTCCCATAAGAGACAGAAAGCTACTCACCCAAAGTCAACAGTGAGTGGCAGGGCTGTAATCCAAGCCAAGGTCTGTTCAAAGTCAGAGCCCTCGTGCTGTCACTGAGACATCAGTGAGTGACAGCGGGTCTACACCTGGAGCAGCGGGTCTACACCTAGAGGAGCTCCCAGGTGTCATTTTCCTCACCAGGTCCTAGGGAGCGAGGAGCCTTCTCCGGGCTCACTGTGAGCTGCTGGCCAGCACCCCACCCTTAACCAGGGTCTCCCTCCCTTCCATGTCTGGAGCACCACTGCTCTCTGCACCCCTGGGATCCAGCCCTCCAAGACCACCCAGCCTCACTTCCTGCCTCACCCGGCTTCTTGCCTCATCTCCAGGAGGCTAAGTTCTGTGTCTCTACCGACCCCACCTGGTGGTGAGGACTGTCTCCATCACCGATGTCCACATGTGGTATGACAGGATCCCATGTTCTGCCATTGTCGTCTACTTGGGAGGGCAGGTAACTCATGAGGGAAGAAAACAAAACAGGAGGGAAGTACCTGGAAGGCAGAAATCTGCTTTCACAAAATTATCTTTTCTCTGTTATTTATTTATTTTAAAATTATCATTTTTATTTTTTGAGTTGGAGTCTCATTCTGTCTCCCAGGCTGGAGTGCAGTGGCACGCTCACGACCACTGCAGCCTCGACCTGCTGGGCTCAGGTGATCCTTCCCCCTCAGGCTTCCAATTAGCCAGAACTGCAGGCACGCACTACCACACCCTAATTTTTTGATTTATTGTAGAGATGAGGTCTCACCAAGTTGCCCAAGCAGGTCTCGAACCCCTGGGCTCAGGCAATTCTCTGACCTCGGTCTCCCAAAGTGCTGCAATTACAGGCTTGAGCCACCATGATCAGCCTTTTTTCTCTATTTTTAAAACGATTTTCTTACCAATTTCCCCACAGGCCAGAACTTCTAGTACTGAACAGGGACAGGGAAGCAGGACTCAGGGACTCATTCCCCTGGACTCCCTAGGCCCCCGCAAGTTCCAGAAGGTTCTGTACTGGGTCCAACTATCCAGGCACGGGATCTGGCCAAACTCATGCTTACACACAGCATTCCACCGGGTGACATTCAGTAATGAACGCTGTTCCTACAATAAAAACTGATTTTATTCAGCCTATTAAAAGGGTTTGTGTATCTGGGTGTGCTCTCCATCACACACACACACACACACACACACACACACACACACACACACACACACACAAAACCCGGCATCCTTAAAGGTTAAGAAAAAATTGGTCCTATTATACTAACAATTCAGAAACGTGAGTCAAAACACATGAAGGCAAATACACTCTGGGGAACAGGCTCGTTAGAATCCTGAAAACAAGTCCCAGGCTCCTGAAAAGCAACTGCAGCTTTCTAGCAGGGCCTTGCCCTGGGATAATGCTGCCCGGGCCAAAGGCCCCACTGACTTCCCTGGAGGCATCCAGTGCCGCCCTCATGGGCTAGACACGAGGGCTGAGGCTGCAGAGGAAAAGTGTGTGTGTGTGTGTGTGTGTGTGTGTGTGTGTATCGACAGGTCCGACCACACAGACCCAGCCACCACCACACAGGCCTCCTGCTGCTGCCCCTGAGCCCCCACAGGGTCTGTGGCCCATGACCAGGTGCTCTGTCACCGGCTGGCACAAGGGAGTCATGCCATGGGTGCCAAGGAGTGGGGTCTTTCCAGAGCATCAAAGCACTCAGGCATGACCATGTCTGAAAGAGGATGCTGGAGCCAGCAGAGAGACCCTCTCTCAGGGAGCTTTGTCAAGGACATTCCTCTCCCAACTCATGGAGGCTGTTCTTATTTCTGAAAAGTAATAAAATAGTTTGAAGTTGTGTGCAGGCACCCTCCCACCTGCACGCTCCTTCCTTAGTCACCAAAGTCAGAAATATTTTTTTAGGGAGATTTTTTTAAACAAATTCTTTTAAAAATGAGGGATTTAAGCTGACTCCGAGCACTCCTGCCCTGAGAGGCTGGACAGTCAGGTATACGCTTCTGTTCATGCGTTCCAGCTATAGCCACGCTGCCCCCTAGTGGCCACACCAGGATGTCCATGTCCCCAGCCAAGCCTCTCAGCTAGGAGGCAGGTGTCAGCTCCTTGCATCTCCCAAGCATGTAACAAGCATCACCTCCGTGGGCAGCCACTGCAGTCCTGTTAATTCCTCTCATCCCCACTTATCTGTGAGCTGCCAAGCTGCCAACGCTGTCCTCACCCGGCTTCAGGGTGTTGTTCCCTCAACTCTCCTTGGCAGCCAGGTCCTCTGATCCTTTCAGCACTGGGGCCAGGCCACTCTCGGCTTCTTTGCCTTTCGCAATAAGCACTTCAGAGGGAGACCTTGGGACCGTGCTGTGTCCACGTGTGTCCCCTCATCTGCATGGGCAAGGGTGGCGTGGCCCTATCTGCAGTGGCTGGACCTGCGTGTCCTGACCTGCTCCCCAGGGATGCTCTGGGTGAAGCTTGGCACACTTGCCTGCTGGGTATCACCCTGGGCAGGGGATGGACCATCACCCCAGCGTGGGAGATACTGAGCTTGACTGTCCACATCTCCTGGCCGTGAGCCTGTGATGGGCCTCTGAGGACGCTGACCAGGCGCCTCTGTCCCTCCCCACGGGAGTCTCAAGACTGAGCCCCACACTCACCCCAGAGACTCAGTATGGGCAGCTCCACACAGAGCCTGTCTGCCCATCCTCCGCCCAGTCTCTTTCCCACCTTCCTGGGAGGAGGGAGAGAGGGGAGGAAGAGAACATTCTGTGCAGAAAACGCCTCCCTCCTTTCTCACTCTCTCTGTATCATTTGTGAGAAAAAGAGAGAAGTCCCAAGACTGACTGGAGGGAGCGAGAGAAGCTGCGATCTGCCTCGGGGAGTGGAGAGAAAAGTCTAGAGACCGCCAGGGAGGACAGAAGAGCGCCGATAGAGCCAGGGCCGCCACCCACGCCTTCGTCACACACACCCGTGACTCCTCCATTCCTGCCTTCCCGGTCCCCACCTGCTCCTCTGTCCTGCACCCTTCCCCAGACCAGTCTTCACTCTCTACCCCACCTGCACCCATAAGCTTCCAGCCCATGTCCCCCAACCTGAGCCTCCTCCCCACATCCCCGGTCCATGTCCCCCAGCTTGGCAGAACTTTCTATTTTCAGTCATCACACCTCAACTCAAAAACCGATTATATACCCACCCATCAAATCTAAAAGTTTTCCCCTAAAACACACTCTTTGGGGGAGATGAGGAGGCCCAAGTAAGGGAGGTGGAAGCTTCTGAATTCGGCTTCCTCTGTTCCATGTGTCCTCAGCCCCCACTGATGGCCTTTTCTGCAAATCCTTTCCTTACACTGATCACGCACCAAAAACAGGCAGAAAGACAAGGAAGTGGGTGCTGGAGGGAGGGGAGGGTTGCTTGGTGAGTGCCATGTTGTAGGGGAGGAAATTACCTTTTGAAGTATCAAGTTCCCTTCCCCCCTCACTGCTTCCTCTAGGGGAGCAATAACAACAGGAGAGAGACCCTCGGGTCACTCAACTCTTGGGGGCCCAGTGAGAGTCAGTGGGGGTAGAAATACAAAGGTTTGGGGACCCCTGGGGTGAGATGCCCAGATAAACAGTGGCTGGATATTCCCAAGGGCACCTTGCCCCCTGGGATGTTCAGTTCTCTCTGTCAGCAGTGCTGGGGCTGGTGCACGTTTTTCAGGAACTTTGCAAGCTGGTTGCCAACACTGGTGGGAGTACTTACACCACAGGAATTGGCAAATGCCAAAAATTAAGTTATCCACCCCCTTTGGAAGAACCTTTTGCTAAACACTGACAATCACACTCTTCCCCTGCCTCAGTGGATCTCACTCGAGTGCCCATCAGTGTCACCGGAGGGCTGTGAGGGCACACACTGCTGGTCCCATTCCAAAGTGTCTGATGCCACAGGTCTGGGGTGGGACGTTTCTAGAAGTGCATCTCTAGAAGATCCTGGGTAAGACCAATACTGCGGGTTTGGGGTGCATACCTTGGAAACCAGTCCTCAGTGTGTAATCAGCATGAATTCATTCATTCAAAGGCATTAAAAAAATGCAACAGCTTAGTGGTGGCTCACACCTATAATCCCAGCACTTTGTGAGGCCAAGGTGGGAGGACTGCTTGAGTTCATGAATTTGAGATCAGTCTGGATAACACAGCAAGACCTCATCTCTACAAAAATAATTTTAAAAATTATCTAAGTGTGGTGGCATGCACCTGTAGTCCCAGCTACTTGGGAAGCTGAGGCAAGAGGATTGCCTGAACCCAGGAGGTGGAGGCTGTGGTGAGCTATGCTCGTGCCACTGCACTACAGTCTGAATAACAGCAGAGACTTAGGAAGACAGGGGCCATTTCAAATACTGCTGGCTGGAAACTCACATTTTCTACACTTTCCCAAACAGAGTAGCCTTCAGCTGAGGAGGCAGAGGTCCAGTAACAGTCAGAGCTTGGCCTATACAGACCGACTGCCAAAAACCAACAAGGTCCCTGTCTCCTGAGAGAGCTCGCCAAGAGCTGCCCTAGAGAGGAGGACCCACTGCAGGAGAGCGAGTCAGGGACTTCTCAGCCCCATTCAGTCTCCTAGACACTGTGTTGACTTTCAAAGCACCCAGAATCCCCTCCGATATCACCTCCCTCCACCCCTCACCCTGTAGTCCCTAAGAAGGGAGGTGTCAGCATCTGGGGGATTTCTTAAGAGGCCACACTTGTTAGGTTTGCCACAGAATCCTCCCTTACGCTGCTGTTTCCACTGGGATGTATGGCCTCGTGGCAAGGGAATGCTTGGGCTCCTTCGGGCTCAGCCATGTTCCCCACGGTGCCCCGAGATGCATTTCAGAATCTAGCCACAGTGGATGTACACGCTGAGCTCATGGCTCACTCTAAGTTCGGAGCGGGGTCCCGGTCACGGGAATGAAGGGAGCACGTGGGCGTCTGGCCTGTGAAGCATGGAAGCCCCCGAGGAGGTGTCTTCCTGCCTAGTGGCACCTTGAGATGGGGGCTGTGTGTGATGGGGGAGACCTTGGGACTTGAGGACCAAAGCCTTCTGCTTCCTCCTCTTCCTTTCCTCGTCCTTCTCCACAGCCACCAACTCCTGCATCCTTCCTGGAAACCTCTCTTGCCTTCCCTTCCCATTGTCCCCTCCACCACCTCTGTGGGAGCCTCCACACCTCAGGTCAGGCGGCCTGTGGCCGCGGCCATCCAGGCTTCTGTAACCTGCCTCTCATTTCTCAGATGGCACCGGACTCATCTTCTTAAAGCTTCCCTGTCATCAGAGTACCCTCTCCTCCTCTTTAACCCTCAGTGGCTTCCCCATCGCCCACAGGATGAAATCCAAATTCCTTACCGCAGCCCCTGCAGGAAAGAAGGGTGGGTTTCACAGCTGGCACACCCAGATTAAAGATCCAGCTCTCCCAGTACTTTGGGAGGCGGAGGCAGGAGGATTGCCTGGATCCGGGGGCTGGAGACCAGCCTGGGCAACTCGGCAAAAGCTTGTCTCTACAGTAAATTAAGAAATGTGTGCCACCGCGCCCGACCTCGTTTCCTTCTTTCTTTTTTCTAATTTTTTTACTTTAAAGATGTGGGGTACAGTTCACGACTAGGTATACAAATGTTCATTGTGCGGGTACCCTTGTTGATGAGGTGTGCTCCCCTCCCCCGGCAGTCCCCCTAGTTTCTTAACCTTCTTAAAAAGAGAGAGCCAGGCTGGACACGCCCTGGGGTCCCTCTGAAGCAGGCAGGACAGGGGAGAGGACACATGCTGAGAGGACACGTGCTGCCACCTGGTGGAAGGAAACTCGCATGGCCATGCTCCCACCGGGGCCAAGTGACCAGCAGGCCCCTGCTGTCTTGAACAGACGCTGACCTGCAACAGGGTTCCCGCAGCACCCTGGCATTTTAGACCCGCGGCGTGACCTCGGGCCAGTTCCTTAATCTCACTGAGCCTCGGCATCTTCATCTGTGAACAGGGGCTAATCGTGGCACATAATGGATCGAACAATGGGAGAAAACTGCGGCAGCCTCTGTACCCTGTGCCTTCTCTTGTTGGCCGGCCTGCAAGCCTTGTTCCCAAATCCAAGCTCGGGCAGCCAGGCAGCAGAGGGTGGTGGCTCAGCATGTGGCCTTCGGAGCCACTCTGCTTGAAACTCTGTCACTTACTGGCTGTGTGATCCTGGGCACGTTATTTAAGCTTCTGTGCGCCGTGCAGTTGCGACGACCCATGAGCTGACTGTCGTACAATACTGAGCCCAGGGCCTGGCTATTCACAGGTGTGTGGTCATGTGGGTGGTGCTGGTGTCTTGTGGCCATCCTCGGGACTGATCACAATCTTCCAGTTTCTTCTCCTGCTGGGGCCGGGGTAGGGCTGTCCTTCTCACCCACTTGAAGTTAGGCGCTGTTGTGTCACTTGCTTCGGCCAATGAAATGGGACCAGAGAAGAAGTCTGCAGAGCCAGCGTGTCCCAGTGCTCATGGTCTCACACCCTCTCTCCCCTCTATCTGGAAACGGCAGGCAGTTGTTCTTTGCTCCTGGCTCCCGATTGAGGGCAAACCGACTCCAGCAACCCACGATGCATCTGAGCCAGAGATAAATCTGCACTTGTTACGGAACTTTGTTTTGGAGTTGTTTGTTACAGAGCATAACCCAGCGTATGCTGACTGATACACTCTTACCCCTCCAGAGCCTCTCCAAGGAGAAATGATTCCTTCTCGTTTATCTTAATAAGCATGCATTAAAGAAGGTTATTTGTCAATTAATCAACACACATTTCCTTTCCCCAAACCTAGAATACCAAGAAGAGTATGACTAGAATTTACAATTTAACATTCACCATGATGGATACCCTAAAAGCCCTGACTTGACCACCGTGCCATCTAGGTATATAACAAAATTGCACATGTACCCCATACATTTGTATGAATAATAATAATTTTAAAAAGCACATCGTGAACTATGAGGTGAGCGAGAGAGAAAACATAACAGTGTTCCAAGGCATTTTTCTCAAACACTCAGAACCCATACAAAGACACATTTGGGGTTTCCCAGTTCAGTCCCATCCACAAAGCCACCTGCCAACAGCCAAGGGATGGAGACCTGGGCACTTCTCCCACTGACTATCCCACCCACACCCTGGTTCCACCTTACTTTCTGATTAGAAGACAAGATGAGCCAGGCGCTGTGGCTCAAACCTGTAATCCCAGCACTTTGGGAGGCCAGGAGAGAGGATTGCCTGAGCCCGTGGGTTCGAGACCCGCCCGGGGAACTTGGCCACTTGGCGAGACCTCCTCTCTACAACAAATAAAAATTTTTTAAAAATTAGCAGGGTGTGGTAACGTGTGCATGCCTGTAATTCCAGTTACTTGGAAGGCAGAGGCAGAAGGATCGCCGGAGGTCAGCAGGTCAACACTGGGGAGGCTGTGAGCATGTGTGCCACTGCACTCCAACCTGGGCAACAGAGTGAGACTCCAACTCAAAAAAAAAAAAAAAAAAAAAAGACAAGACGGTGGCGATCACAACACACCAGAAAGTGCATTTAAGCCTTCGGGAATAAGCCAGGAGGGCGAGCGCCCGGGAAAGGCTCTCGGCTTGCGTGGTCCCTGGCGCCACCTGGCGGCGATGATGATCGGCACTGCTCGGAGCCCGCTCGCGGAGGCTGCCCGCTCCAGCTCCTGGTCAGGGCAAGGGTACATGGGACAATAACCATCAGCAGCAGTCAATCTGATTCCTCGCCTGTGGGCTCAGGGGCCCTGGCATCTGAGGGGGAAGGACAAGGGGCACAGGATGGCCGGAGGACGGCCTCATGTCCAGGTCCAGGGAGGAGCTCACACACCCGGCTCCATCAACAAGAAGTCACTCCCTCCCTCCCACAATGCAGGGGGACCCCGAGACCCAAGCCCAGACAAGCCTGTCTCCATCACCGGAATGGGGCCTCTGGGGCTCTCTAAGTGCAAATGAGGTTTGTCTGTCCACCTGGCAGCGGAGTCGTGTTTCAAAGTCCACCCCAGGACGGCAACTCGGTGCTGGGCTGAGAACGGAGCACGCCACACCGGCATCTCGGCCTGTCCTCTGCTGTCTACTTTGGGGACAGGTAGCAGACACAGCCCTTCTGGAGATATGAGTCAATGAAGGAGACACACTGGAAACAGGTCCACGGTACAAGCAAATGCCGTGCTCCAAATGGCCTTGTCCAAAAGCCTGGGGCCCACTTCTAGCACCAAGTCACCTCGCAGGCATCAAGGCCAAGGCCAAGCCCCACTCCCGTGCTGTCTCACGGTCCTCTCCCCTCCCCAACTGCCTGGTCTCCTTGGAGCTGCAGCCATGTCTCCACGTCTAAAGCCCTGGGTACCCGCTAAATGAGTGGCTCCCTGAGGTCGAGGGACACAGGAGAGCAGGGAGACAGAGGGCTGGAGCCGTGAGCGTGGCACTCTGTTGAGAAGAGAGAGGTGCAACCATTCTCATGTCTTGGAGAGGAGGTGAGATTTAAGGAGAGCCAAGGGTGGCCAAAAATCCAGGGCCAAGTACAACCTTCCAGAACAACCCAAAGACAAACCATCCCAATAACAACCATGGCTACTGCCATTCAGCGGGACCTCCAGGAATCCAAGCTCCGCAAACACCACGCAATTGGAGCCTCCCATCAACCCAGCCAGGACCAGGGCTTTGTAAATGATCCATGGCAAAGGACTCGATTTTTTATTTGTTTTATTTCCAACCATCATGGGCTAATGCCAGACCCTGCAAGGTGTGGTGGCCTCCGTCCGAAACTTTTTGAGACTCGTCTTGGGCAAACCTTGTGGCTCCCTGCCCTAGAGGACCATGCATAAGGCACTGGTCCTTCCACGCCTGGACAGAACATGATGGTGCCAACCTGCCCCTGAGTGGCCAGAGGAAACGTACTTCCTGGAAACCTACTACACACCCAGTATCATGCCTGTGAGCCACACAGGGCAGCTCCCGTTGTGGTGAGCTTTACTGAGGTTGAAGGTGGCTTTGAGAGTCCCTCCCTTGAACAAGGCTCAGCACCCGAGTCAAGAGCCCTGGGTGTGGTTTACTGTGGAGATTGAGGACCCCTTCACAGGCGCTCGATGGTGACAGCTTACCTGGCAGTTAGTGAGTGCTGGGCATTGGCCCAGGCGCTTCCAGGCCCAGGTGGGACAGTTGCTCTCCTGTTTTACAGAAGAAGATCCCAGGGCACAGGGCAGAGTGCCTTGTCTGAGGTCAACAGCAGACCACGGCCAGCTGGGATGTGAGCAGGAGCCCATGTCCGACGTGTGTCTAGGAGGCATGGGATGCCCTCCTGGTGGTGGGCGTGGAGCATCCTGCAGGGGGTGCTGCGCCTGCCAGGGGGCACTGCAGCTTGGCAGTGGGACGGCCCTCACCATCTGACTTGGGATCCAGGAACACTAACGGGGTGAAGCAAGAGCCCCACCTGCCACTGGCTTCCTGTGGCCGCGTCCTGTCCAGTGTCAGCCAGATGCACCAGCAGCCGGACCCCTCCCCAGGTGTGTCAGCTTCTCAGGAGAGACGGAGCTGGGAGCAAAGCCACGTCTCCGCCTGGGGCCAGGGGACCCTTCCTCCAAAACTCACTGCCACCTCCTGGTTACCACCCTGGCTGCCTGGAAGTCCAAGGGGGAAGAAAAGACCCTTGCGTGGCAAGTTAAGACTGAACCAGGCATGACTGGGATTAAGGGACCGGCTGAGCCCAGAACACAGCCCTCTCAACTGCCTGGCTGCTTTTCCAGACCTTTCTCTTGATCAAGGCTGCCTCCTCTAGAAAAGAGGCACCCTATCCCTGAAATGCACCTCTGTCTTCTCCAGCATCGTGAGTCCAGAAGAATGAAGGGATTCTTTCCAGGAAGGGAAGAGGGCCTTCTTCCTGTAGCCACATTTTATTCTGACTCTCCTTAGATTCACCCTCTCACCTTGCACTCCGAACGGGGACAGATCACATCCTCACAGACGCTGGACACAGGAAAAAGGGACTCAGCCTCGGGAGGGCTGGAGTTGACCAGCTGGCGCTGGACAGGCCCACCTGGTGCCCAGAGGGACCTGGGAGGTGGCAGGACCCACCACTCATCAGGATGCAGCCCCTTGTCAAGAGATTATCCAGGATTCCTAGATGGTGACAGGAAAGCATCAAAGCCAGCTCAGGGCCCTTCCTGGTACCTCCACTGGTCAGGGGTTCATGAAGCTGGCCCTGGGTGAGAAGTCTGTGGGGGAGAAAGAGTCCTCATCACAGTGGCAGGGAATGTCCACCAGGCTAAGGCACAGAGTCCGGATCTGGGAGATGCTTCCTGGACGCAGGGCAGGCCTGTCTGAAGGGTGATTTTTGGGAATAAAGAAACACAGCTTTCTTATGTTTACGGCACAGATGTTTCCAGAAGACATTTCTCTCAACTGGCTCAGCGGACAGATGGGACTTCCTCACTCCAGGTCACTATTTACATTCAAATGAATGACTATTCTTTTATGAGGCTTGATCCCCAGAGGAGTTTAGGTAAGCCCACTGAAATCCCGCTCACATAACAAATTTTCCCAGCAAAACCATCCTAGGGCACAGCTAAGCTCTGGGCCAGGTCAGCTGGTCAGAGACTCTGACTTAGGAAAGCCCAGCAAGTATCTCATTTCTGCCTTTTCCTTAATGAGTCGGTCCATGACCAGCTGCATCACAGAAGTCACAGCAGGATCCGGCACCACCCCCAGGGAGGCCTCCAGGGCTTCAGGGACACTCTGTTTTTCTGGGTTTTTCCTCAGTCCAGAGGGGTGGCCAGGAGGAGGCCTCTCAGCCCCCACACGAGGCAGCTTGGAGGCCTCTGGGCCAGCCCCTAAAGCTATGATAACACACAAAAGCCCTGGGGCCGAAGTGAATTTTTTCTATCCTGCATAAGTGTGAACCGCTGTCGAAAACGTGTCCATCCTCTGATTTTTCGAGTATTCTTGTCTGTGGTCCTGCATCTCCCAGACCCCTATGGGTGTAGGCTGCATTGCATGCAGACTCGGAGTCTGAACAAGGCTCTGGAGACCTTGTCAGGGCCCCACAGGTAGGGTTTTGTAGCTGAGCAGTAATCAGAGCCCAATCTAGTGCTTTGCAAAAAAGAGAAAATACGAGTAGTGCTGAGAGCTGCCCTGATCCTGCTGGGCCTCAGGAGTCTTGTTATGCACCAGAAAGGAAGGCTTCCAGAATCTTCCTGAGCCCCCACCAAGTATTGGAGCATCCAGCCCCGAAGGACTCCTAGATTAGACCGAGACTTCCTCTGGTTGGTTTGCACCACCATATCAGAAGAGCGGAAAAGGCTGAAGATGTCTTGTTGTCTCATGTGTGGGAACCTGCCCCAGGATGTGCACGGGTGTGGCCAGGTGAAGAGGCAGTCCAAGGATATTTATTACAGCTTAACATGTGCACACCGCATGAGCTAGGTCTGTGGCTCTCACCCGGGAGCAATTTTCTCGCCCAGGAGACATTTGGCAACATCTGGAGACATTTTTGGTTGTCACAACTGAGGGAGGGGCTTCTGGCAACGGTGGGTGGAGGCCAGGGGTGTTTACCCTACTGTGCACAGGATGCCCCACCACAAAAAGTCATGTGGCCGTGGCAGTGGTGCCGTGGTTGGGAGGCCTGAGCTACTCAGAGGAATATGAATGCATAGAATAATAAGCATAAGACAGCACTTTGGGAGGCCAAGGCGAGAGGATCGTCTGAGCTCAGGGGTTTGAGAACAGCCTGGGTAACTTGCGAGACCTCATCTCTACCATAAATCAAAAAAATTAGCTGGGTTTGGGAGTGCACACTTGTAGTTCTGGCAATTTGGAAGGCTGAGGTGGAAGGATCGCCTGAGCCCTGTGGGTCAACACTGGGGTGGCCACTGCACTCCAGCCTGGGCAACAGAGTGAGACTCCAACTCAAAATAATAATAATAATAATAAGATATGGTGTATGTTTATGTAGTGTTTACTAAGCCAGGCATGGTGCTAACCACTTTTCACAGGTGAGCTCCCCTAACCCTCCCGACAACTCGTGAGGCGAGTGTTATGGGTGGAATTGTGTTCCCTCCTAAGATGTGTTGAATTACCAATCCCCGGTATCTGCAAATGTGACCTTATTTGGAAATAGAGTCTTTGCAGATGTAAAGATGAGGCCATAAGGGTGGGCCCTAATGCAACATGACAGCTGTCTTTGTAAGACAAGGGAGCACCGTGTTAAGATGGACACACAGAGAAGAAGGCCATGGGATGCCAGAGGCAGGAATTGAAGAGATGCATCTACAAGCCAGGAACACCACGGACTACGGGCAGTCGCCAGAAACTGGAAGAGACAGAAGGATCCTATCCAGAGTCCCAGAGGGAGGGCGGCCCTGCTGACACCTTGATTTTGGACATCTAACCACCACAATGTGAAAAAAATTTTTTTTTGTTGTTTCAAGTCATGTAGTTTGTGGTACTTTGTTACAGAAGTACAGAAGTCACAGAAGACTCATACAGGGGATAATGTTATCCCCGTCTTACAAATGGGGAAACAGAGGCACAGAGAGTGAAGCATGCATGCCCATGCGTGTAACACTGGCTGACTTGATAGCTTTGCATCTCTGGACTGCTCACATTTTCTGATCAGAGTCTGCATTTCACTTTTGTGAAGGGTTTCTTTTATGGTTGTAGTAGTCTCATGTGGAGGGGTCGTGTTGGTTTGTGACTTTTCATTGCAGTGGCTCGGGGAAGACCCTTCACCAGTGGGGGTTGTTACATTGAGCAAAATCCCCCATGGTGGTGGCCGTGTCAGGGCTCAGTGGGCCACACGTCTCCACAAGACACAAAGGAAAAAGGAAAAAAAAATCTATCTTTAACTGCGTGGTTGAAACCCAAAGACTAGGCCATGTCCACGATGCAACACAGTTTTTCATCTCTTATGTCCTCACTGCCCTTCCACGATGGCATCTTACGCACACGTAGCGTGGCTCCTCCCTGGAGCACCGCAGACACCAGGCTCTCAGCCCTCCCATCCTCAGCAAGAGTGTGCTGACTGGTAGAAAAAATGTGGACTTTTTCTTCAAGTGAAAGTTTTCTTATCTCTGTAATAACTCCCACTTCCGAAACCCAGAAATAGTTCACCAGGCTCAGAAAAGCTCAGAGACATCCAGATCCACCCACTCCTCATCTTGACCCATGGATTCTCTAAGGAGTCCTGGAGGGACAGGAAACCACTGCAGATCTAATGGGCTTCCAGCCGTATTCAGTGTGGCAAGTGGGATTAGGACAGGGGCAGGGTTCTCTGGGGATGGGTGTGGGGAAGACATCTGACGGTGAAAAGACCAACCCGGGCCCCGAAACTCAGGTTTCCTGGCTCAGGGGCTCCCTCAGGCATCCAGTCCCGTGTGGTGTGGATGGAGGTGAGCGGTGGGTACCCAGGGATTAACTAAGAATGAAAGATACAGAAGGAAACTCACTAGGAAGATTTTGTAGTAAACTGTCCCTAAAGCCCACCCCACCCCTTTTCCCAGGTAGCACCAATGCCCGTGCCCTGGGACCTGCGTTTACCTCTCAGCTGAGGGCTCCTGCCGGCCCCATCACCACCCTGACTGTGGAGGGTCTCTGCGTCAGAGCCAGGCCCCCTCCCTCTGAAGCCAAACCAAAGTCTCCATATGCTCCTGAGTTGGGCAGACCCTCCAAAAGCCACCACACAACGCTGCCACCTGGGGAGGGCACAGGCTCCTCAGGTGTGCCTGCACAGAGCCTAGCTGGCACCCTGATGCCAAGAACTCCCCCTCCAAACAAAAACCGGACAAACCAGAAAAACACGTTGTTAAAAACTGGCTCCTTCCAAAGCATGAAATCGAAGTGTGTTCATTTTTAAACTCACAGACGCAGAGTCCCTTGAAGTGCTGCGCTACAGAGCAGTCAGCCCCACCGTGGCGCACTTCTGGGGCTGTTTCTAGAATGACAACGGTTCAGCGGGGGAGATAAATTCAGACGTGAGTGATCAAACGGGAAGATAAGAACTTCAGTAGCTCTGCTGTCAGAGCCATTCACAGCCAGCATCTCCCGGATGGGCCCGGCTCCACCGGGAGCCTCACCCCTGCTTCAGCTGCTGCTCGTGTGCGCCACCCTGTGGTAGAATTTGGGTACTACCACCTAAAAATAGGTCAACTTGAAACAAAATAGGGAGAAAGAGAAAAGAGCCCATCAATCCCAAAGAAAAGAACCGTGAATAGGATCAATCAATCAATCAGTGACACAGTTTTGAGCAAAATGCAAACGTTTTGTTCCTGCATGTGCCCTCAGCGCGCATGGGAGACCCTGTGTTTGGGTGCAGAGGGAGAGAGAAGGGAATGGGAATTCTTTTGTTTCGCTTTTAAAGGGGAGGGCACCCCAATAGTCCCCATCCTAATTCCTCCTTCCCCACAATCCCATGCCCTGTGCTTGAGCACTTGCTGAACCTGCCCCACGTCGGGTCTGTAAGTTCCTGGGCGGGGCGCCCTCTCCCTGAGCTCCACAGCATCCAGCCACCCAGCCCAGCAGTTTATGATCTGTGCCCACCCAGACGTCATTATGGGATTGACGACCAGCTCCAGCTGTGGTAGCATGACACAACAGCACCCCAAGTCCCCAGACCGCTGGCCTGCCTTTCCTGCTAAGGGGTGCTCTGGAGAAAGGGGACAGGTTTTTGGATGTGTCTGGGTAGAATGTCTCCTTGGACCCCAGTGGGGCCCAGATGTGGAGCACCTGGTGAATGCGACCACCTAAAGGTAAAGGTTTTTGCCACCGTAGTTGGTTGAATCGTGCCTTCCTTTACCTGAAAAGTATGTTCAATCCCTCACCCTCCAGGACCTGTGAATGGCCCCTTCTTTGGAAATAAGGTCTTCGCAGATGTAATCGCATTAAGGATCCTGAACTGTGAGAGGACACATCGCTGTTGTTTAAGCCAGGGATTTCCAATCCCCAGGCCGCGGATGGTACCGGTTCGTGGCCTGTTAGGATCCAGGCCACATAGTAGGAGGTGAGCAGCAGGCAAGCAAAACTCCTTCTGCTGTCAGATCTGCGGCAGCTTTAGATTCTTGTGTTTGGGTGCAGAGGGAGCATGAACCCTCTTGTGAACCACGCATGTGAGGGATCTAGGTTGCACACTCCTTGTAAGAATCACCCACTCCCCAGTTCATGGAAAAATGGTCTTCCAGGAAACCAGTCCCTGATGCCAAAAAGGCTGGTTTAAACCACCCATTTTCAGTCATTAGTTACGGCGGCCCCGGGACACTCATACGGCTCTTCTATAAGTGGCCCCTTCCCTGTCACCAGGAGAGTGGCCACCAGAAGTCAGATCCCTGAGAAACATCAGAAGCAGGTGACCCCCCTGTGGCCCGCCACCAGGGTCCCAGGGTGGAGAACCTGGCCAGAGCCGGCCTCCTTGGAGGCTGCCGTCCCCACACACTGCTCAAGGAGAAAAGGGGGGCTCTGGAGAGAGATGAAGGGAAGGGGCCCCGCCAGGGAGGCAGGATCCAGTTGGCAGCTGCTCAAATTTAGTTTGCACCTCCTTCGCCGGTGCAGAAGAAAACAAACGACCTGCGAACTGAATGAAAAATGGTGATTCATTACCCCTGATGTGTGATGATGGCTTAATTATTTTTCTAACTGGGGAGAGACGCTTTCTGACAGCAGGTGCAAATGAATTCTCCACTGTTTTAAGGAGTGATTGGCCCAGGACAGGCGGAAAACTGGAAAACCTAATTAAACCGGGAGCCTCGTGAAGTAAATGGAGCGGGGAGTGTGTTTGCTTGCCGCTGACGGGTATTAACGATTTCCTGAGAAAGCAGGAGGGCTCCCACCGGAGTGGGTGCCGGGGCCCCGCCTGGCAGACGTGGATGCCGGAGGAGCCGTGTGGAGTGGTGGGGACACCCAACGGGCTGCACGGGCAAGAGTGGGCAGGGGCTTGGACGCTGAGCTCCAGGGTTATGTCGGCCACAGCTGGTTATCATCTTTGCCTGTCAGTTTCCTCATCTGTGAAATGGGAGACTGGGTAAGGGGAGACCCCTATGGTGGCACAAGGCTGGGCCTGGGAGATTTCAGAGCATGGGTCTGAAGTCAGCCCCACGTCAGAGCTTTGATCGGGTTTGTTTGCTTAGCCCCTTGGAGCCTCAGTGTCCTCATCTCTACTGTGGGGATATATGGCCTTCTGTGGTTTGGGGGCTGTCACAAGCCAACATCCGCCAAGTTCTTAGCCAGGGCCTGATCCACTGGACATACCCTGCGAAGAGGGGGCAGAGCGGGTCTGTCAGGATGGTGATGGGACAATGGTAAAGGCCTCAGTCCACTCCCTTGTCTTCAGGGCTGACCCTCCTGTCACCATGTCCCCACCTCTTGATCCCTTATCCCTGAGGGAGGCGGTGACCTCGCCAAGAGAGAAGGTTGCTGGGGGGAAAGGAGTCGGCTCCCTCTCCCTGCCTGGAGGCCTGATCAGGCCACCAACTCTCAGGCTCCCCCTTGTCCCGAGGGCCTGGTGGTTGTCCTTTGGCCTACCAGACTGTCCTAGGAGGCCCTCGAATGGTAAGGCCACACCCTGCCTTGTGACTGTCCCTACCACTGTCCTAGCCTCCCCTGTCTTGGTACAGAGAAGCATGTTCCCCGCATGCTCCAAAAACAGCCCTTTCTGCATTTATGTTACAATCGGTTTCCCCTAACATGTCATCACGAATATTTTCAAATATACCAAAAACTCAAGGGAATCTTACAGAGGTGCCTGCGCTCCACCAGCTCAACCCGGCTTGCATCTTCCTTCTTCCTTGTCGTGTCCCGTGTCTGTCCGTCTCTCCACCCCTGGCTGCCCATCGACCACACTTACTATTTTTGATGCATTTGAAAGGACATCCGTGCACCTCCCCCAGATACCTCGGCGTGTTTAACGTGAGCTAGAGCTCGGTGTTGTTTACGATTCCTTTCTTTTTCTTTTTAGGTAAAAACCAACCCACAATAAAATGCATACGTCTGTAAATGCACACACCTGTGCAAACCTGACCCTGTCAAGGTGCAGACCGACGCCACCCCCCGCCACAGGAAGTTCCTTCATGCTTCTCCCCAGCTGTTCCTACTCCCATCCTCCAGGCAGCCACTATTTTTACTTTACTCCACCATGGATTGGTTTTGCCTGTTCTGGAACATCTTATATCTGGAATTGTACTCTAGAACCCCGCTTTCTTTCACTCTGCATAATGTACGTGAGATCCATCTGCCTCCTTACATGTATCAGCCCTTTACCCCCTTTTCATTGCTGTGTATTATTCCAAATACCCCACAGTTTACTAGTCTACCCTCTTACTGATAAATGTCTAGCCTGTTTTAGTTTCTGGGCTCTTAGGAATAGGTCTGCTGCTAGGAACATACTTGTCCACGTCTTTTGCTTACAATTTAACTCTGAGAAATTATTTATTCCCTCTCTGTGTTTCTTTAGAGGATATAAATCAAGTAGAGAAGAGGCAACTCTCTCCCCGCCCATTGTCCCAGCTGCCAATGGCTCTAGGAGTGGGGTCACCTCCAAACTGCCTTCTCAGCCCCCAAGCTCCTGCCCATGGCTCACGCTGTGGGGTCCTGACTCTGCCTCGTCACTTTCCACTTCTCAGAATGGGCCAGTTCTCCTGGCTCCCCCCCGCATGGTGTCCCAGGAGGTTGGCCACTTGCTTCTTCCTGGGACCGGTGAGGATGCTGCCTCTGGATTGCCTTGTGGTCGTTTCTCCCACGAATACATTTAAATCCCCGACTTACTACCAATTGCTGGGAATTGTAGAAAGGGAGACACATCCCATCAGGACAGGAACGTGAGCAAATGGTGCCCTCAAATGTAATCGGTGCTCAGTGTAATGGTCATCTGCATCACAGCTTCTAAAGGCCCTCACCAAATTGCACGGAACTTGCTCCAGCAGATGACACAATTCCATTCATAAAATTCTGGGGCCACTATATGTGTTTGAATAAGTGGTTTGCCCCCTCAGTGGGAAGGGGTGACAGCCAGCAATGCTGGATGTCTACTCAGTACTCAGGACCTGTGGGACAATGTTGGGGGGATGCAAAGGAACCCACGATGCTGGCTCTATCCTTCAGACTCCTACAAGCCAATATCTCCACGAACTTGCATGCAGGGCCAACAGAAGCCCTTGCTGAGTGAGACTGTGGGTTGCAGACCTATTGACACTCACCTGTGTCCGTGCATATCTGCATGTTTCCAGTAAAAGCAACAATATAAATCTTGTGAATGAACTAATAAGTCATTCAGCCATTGCATATCCACCCTGTTGTCCAAAGAGGTGACCCTGGGGGAGAACAGGAAGGAGCAGGCTTTCACTTTTAAGTGACGTGCTTCTGTGCCACTGAAGTGCTCAGTGGGCCTGTCCTGCCTTCTTTCCGAGAAGTGTGTAATTCGACCGGAGAGACAATGTGGAAACACGATAACTCACAATGCAAGACAATACATCAGGCTCCACATTTGGCACAGATTCAAACCAGAAGGAGAGAGTTGTCTGGAAGATGGAGGTTCCCTGGGACTGGGGACACAGAGGAGGGAGGACAGCGATCAAGGCGGCCAGAGGCAGGAACTCACTCGAGGTGGGTCAAGGAAAGAATGCAAGGGGGCCTCAAGCGGGTTTATGGACAGCCTCCGTGCTCGGGGTCCTCTTTGATAGACACAGAAACTACAGCAGATCTTTTTTTAATTTGTTTGCATTACATGAATACCTACTACATGCCTGGCACTGGGTTAGAGATCAGAACGCAAAGATAAAAAAACAATGGCTCTTCCTCAAAAGAGCCATGTCTAGTGAGGGACATGGGCCTTGGAGCCAGCCAACCTCACTTCCCATCCTGCCTCCGGCCCTTCATGGCTACGAGACCCCAGCAAGCTGCCTCTGCTCTCCAGGGTTTTGGGTCCTCATCTGTAAAATGGGGCTAGTAGAAACACTGGCCTCCTGGGACCGTTGCGGGGTTGCAGGCTGCGTCCCTAGCAGAACACCTGGCCCAGGTGCACACTCTGTGGCATCACTATATAATCTCTCTCACTCTGGTGAGAAGGATGGCTTCACCAGCATGAGACCAGCAGGATGGATGAGTGACCCCCACATGGAGCTGAACTGTGAGGACAGAGGAGGCTCATCCACGTGGTGAAAGCAGTGAAAGAATTTACAGAGAAGGCTGCAGAACCCGGCTCTGTCCTGAGGGTGCTGGCGGGGTGGCCGGACTCTGAGCAGGACAGGAGCCCTGGGCTCTGGCCGAGGCTCTGTGACTCACGGCTGCCCCAAAGCCTGGGCGAATCACTCTGTGGTTGTAAAGACAGCAGTCTCCCAAACTGCAGGTTTCACTGCTTGCTGTGCAGGGCTCTCAGGAACGGGACACGGTTTTTAGGCGGCCCCAGATGGAAGGCAGGTCTCCATAAGACCCTGCTCCAGGAGGCAGATTCTTAACATGCACTTAGCCAATGAGGCCCACGTTGTTTGGCTGAGTTCATGCCAAATTCGTCTGAATCATCATAATAATAGTCAAAATTATAACAACAGGTAAACTTCAGCTGAAAAAATTATCAGCATTTTTCTCGAGTTAATGGTCTCTCCCACCAAGTAATTCTTTTATTATTATTTATTGAGGCAAAATTCACATAACACAGAATTAACCATTTTAAAGCATATAATTTACAGTCATTTAATATATCATGCAACCACAGTCTCTATCAGTTTCCAAAACATTTCTGTCACACCAAAATAAAGTCCCTACCTGGTAAGCAGTTTCTTCTCAGTACCAGCCCCTGCCTCCTGGCCCCCAGTCCTTGGCTGTACCAACCTCCTTTCTGTCTTTGTGGATTTACCTGTTCTGGGTATTTTGTATAAATGGCATCATACAGTATAGTGCCAGACACAAATGGCCACATAGTCAACTCAGCCCCACCACATTGCGGTCTGAATCAGAAGTTCATCCCTTTCTATGGCTGAATGGTCTCCAGTGTGTGACTCTGCCACATTTTATCCCTCCATCAGCTGATGGGCATTTGGGTTGTTTCCACCTTTTGGCTATTGGGAAGAATGCTTCTGTGAACATGTGTGCATGTGCATTTATTTAAGTGCCTATCTGAATACTGTTTGCAGTATTTGGGGAGTGTGTACTGATCTAGGAGAGAAATCAAAGGTCGTGTAGTCGTTTAACTGTTTCAGGAGCCTCTGTACTTTTTCACATTCAATTTAGAGTTCAGGAGTCGAGAATATCTCCAGGCAGGAGGCACCACCCCCGTCACCCCCCACCCTTCACCTCTGCACACCTGGATGAAGAACAGATGTCCCTGTATCTGCTGCCTTCCCTGCAGTTTGGCATGCACACAGGATACCAGATGAGCCCCCTGCATGCAGGGACCTTGGAGCCTGGCTGCTTTGAGCCAAGGGAGTGTCTCTCCCTGATTGTCAGGCTCCTCCAGGATGTGGGTTTCTCCCTTCCACAGTCTCAGGCTGCCCCAAGTCAGTGGCGTCTGCCTCATGGCACTGAGGATACCTCCCCGCATGCTGGTTATCCTCCCATGATTGTTCTATGCTGTAGTGCTGGGCAGAATTCCACGACAGCCCCTGGTGATCACACATCTCCTCCAAGCTACTCAAACCTAGGATGCTTTTGTTTGTTTGTTTTTTGAGAAAGAATGAGGAATGTGGTGAGGAATGTGGTGGCCTCCAGGAGCCAAGAGCGGACCCTGAGCAGAGAACCCAACTACACTCCCTCTACAGAAAAGTGAGCTGTAAGTGGGTGTTGTGTTGTATTACGCCCCTGAGTTTGAGGTGCTTTGTTACTCATCAAGAGAACCCTAGCATGCAAGCCCAGACCCAGTGGTGCCTCCTGCCTGGAGATATTCTCGACTCCTGAACTCTATAATCCTTTCTGCTTTGGTTGCATCTCAAAGCACATCTCTGGTTAAAATGCAAATACCAAAACCCACCCAGCCTTGTTCTTGAGTGAAAAGTAGCTACCCCAAGCAGACAGGCTCTCTTCGGCCCAGCTCCTTTGCACACTCTGTGTGGAACACTCTTCCCTGTAGACCCAGCTCAGCCTCTAGGCCCAGCTCCAGGGTCTCCTCCTCCAGCCTTCTCCCGCCTCCCTTCCAGTTCTGCATCATTTGGCCCCCTTTGGGGTTCCCCCGTCGCAGCCTTCCCTCCCTTGGTCCCCTCCCTGTGTGCTGAAAGTACCTGCCTGCCTGTCTGTCTGTCTGGGGCTCCACGTCCCCACCTGGCTAGTGAGGCTGTGAGTCCCTGGAGGCAGGACCAGAGTCTTATTCCTTTGTATGTTCTGACATGTGCCTGACAGGTAGCATTCATTCATTCTCTAATCCATTTGTGTAACAAGTAGCTCTTGAGCCCTTGCTACAAATCAGCCAAGCCCTGGGCCTCAGGGAGCACTGAGTGAGTGCTGAGGTGTGGTGCCAAATGGGTGAATAATGAACACTCATACTGGGGTCAATTAAATTTAAAACGTAGGTGTGTTTGCGGTATGTATACATGTGTTGTGTGTGTGTGTGTGTGTGTGCATATGACTGTGTGGTGTGTATACATGTGTTGTGTGTGCATGTATGTGCGTGTGTGTGTGTATGAATGTGTGTGATACGTATGTATGTGTTGTGTGTGCGTATATGTGTGGTTGAATAAATGTGTATATGACTGTGTGTGTGGTGTGTATGTATGTGTTGTGTATGTGTATGTGTGTGGCTGTATGAATGTGTGTATGACTGTGTGGTGCATATGTATGTGTTGTGCGTCCATATATGAGTGGGTATATAAATATGTGTATGACTGTGTGTGGTGTGTATACATGTGCTGTGTATGTATATGTGTGTGAGGGTGTGTATGACTGAGGGGTGTGTATGCATGTGTTATGTGTGCATATGTGCGGGTGTATGAATGTGTGTGGTGTGTATGTATGTGTTGTGTGTGCATATATGTGTGGCTGTATAAATGTGTATATGACTGTGTGTGGTGTATATACATGTGTTGCATATGTTTATGTGTATGACTATATGAATGTGTGTATGACTGTGTGGTGCATATGTATGTGTTGTGTGTGTATGTGTGGGTGTATGAATGTGTATGAATGTGCGTGGTGTGTATGTATGTGTTGTGTGTGCATATATGTGTGGGTGTATAAATGTGTGTATGACTGTGTGTGGTATGTATACATGTGTTGTGTATGTTTATGTGTATGGCTGTATGAATGTGTGTATGACTGTGTGGTGTGTATGTATGTGTCATGTGTATATGTGTGGGTGTATAAATGTCTGCGTGTGCGTGAATGTGTGTGGTTCATATGCATGTGTTGCATATACACAGGAGGTGCCAAAAATGTATACACATTTTAAGCGATGTTATCTACTTATTACTTTTCGAAGTTGAAATAAATTACGGTAGGCATGTGTAGTATGATATTCGCGCTGCCATTTACTTTGACTGTTCTGCCTGTTGCATGTTGATGTTAGCATTCAATTGATTGATGCCATCTTTTGACTGAATGACATAAGCAAAATGTGCACACATTTTTTTGGCACTCTGTATATGTGAATGTGTGGTACGTGCATGTGTGAGTGTGCCTGTATGTATGTACTGTGTGTGAGCACATGGTGTGTATATGTGTGTGAATGTGTATTGCGTGAATGCACGTGTTCCGTGTGTGGTGTGACCCGCTGCTGACAGTAGAGGATGGACCACCAAGCCCTCCAATGCTCTGACCCCAGCCCCTGTCCACCCCAACTCCGGGGCCTCCTTCTAAACTGGAATTTTCACAACCACACTGGCCACAGCAAGAGAAAACAAGCCAGCTTCTGCCCTCTCCTTCTGCCTCTCCTAAGAAAAAGGGAAAGTGGGCATTTCCCCCAAAAGCTCCGCTGATTTAAAAGGGGAGACAGGACTGCCTGAAAGTGTCACTTTCAGATGAAACCGAGAAAGACCAAAACAAAAACCGAAAACCAGTCCAGACCCAGCCTCGCCAAGGAAGGTCACCGGCACGTTCCTCCTCGGCAATTCCCATTCCCCACCCAAGCTAAGAAGCTGCTTTTGGCTTCGAAGGCTGCACCTTCTCTACTTACTTGAGGCAGACTCCAAATTATCCAGAAGGAAGACCGTTCCATCTCTGGGCAGAAGACCCACCATTAATCTGGCTCCCGCTCAGGAACCCGCTGCATCCAAAGCCTCCCTGGATGTCCATGTCTCAATGCAAAATGGCATCTGGGTGGCAGGGACCCACCTGGAGGGTCAAAGGCAGCTCTTCCTTCCCGTGGCCAGTCCGCCTGGGAGGCAGGTTTGCACTGAAAGTATGGCGAGTTTAAAGCCGGAGAGAAGGAGGCTTTCAGTACTGGCAGCGCCACAGCCGCAACCACAGCAAGAGACCCTCCTGCAGGTGCACACCTGGACGACGGGCAGAGGGGGGATGCTGGAAAGCAGCCCAGCGGGCAGCCGGCAGCAAGCCCACACAGCCCGGGTAGTGCTCATCCTTCTGGGGCCTGGCCAGCGGCCATGCGCACTGGCTTCCATAGGGCAGACGGCTGCCGTCCCATCTGCACCTCAGCTGGGGCCTGGGTTCTGTGCCAAGTGGCCCCCATCGGCCTCTCTTGGGCAGGAGATGGGGCCCAGGGCAGGTGGTATGGGCTTGGGGGTAGGGTGCAGCACGCATGGAGGAGGCCTTGAAGCTGTGCCCGAGGGGTAGCAGGCATAGGATGGGACTGGGTAGATGGGACTCAGCGGGGTTTGGGCAGCTGGAAGGAAGCTCCCACAGACCCTGCTGGCCTCAGGTTTGCTGTTGTGCCTGGGTTGGCAGAGCCCCTGCAGGAGGCTAGGGCACATCCTCCAGGGCCCCTCCCTACAGATCCCTCAGGGCTCCACTCCTGTCCACATCAGAGACTTGTAGCAGCATTTCTAACAAAATGCAAATCAGCAATTGCCTTGCTGAAAAACGAGGGGGAAAGAATCACTATAAACAAAATCTCCGTCACCATGGAGACCATTAAAAATAGATTGGCCACCCTACCCCCTTCCTTCTGGGTAAGGTAGAGCTGAGTTCCTTCACACCACATTATTATTACTTTTTAATTATGAATAATTTCCTCCTTTCCATAGTGAGATGGATTAACACACAGAACTTTCCCAGCAAAGCCAGCTTTAGGATGCATTTCAATATTCAAATGCAGGTGGGCCTGTGCCCGGCGCCTTTAGGCCACAGGGGACAAGGCCCAGTATTAGCCTGTTCCATCCCATGGGGCCTTCCTTGACTCCTAAGACTGCCTCCTAAGACTGCCTGTCTGTCCATCTGCCTGTCGTCTGCCTGCCTGCTCCAGGTTCAGGCTGCGGATTCAGAGGATGGAAAGGCAAGTCTGGGGGAGCCTCATCTGGTGGAGGAAGCAGACCCCTGGAGAAGGGCCAAACACCGTGTGGGTTCCTGCTGCTGGGGTTGGAGCAGACCCTGGTGAAATGATGGGGTTTGGTAGCTCCTTGCTGACATCTGTTCATTCTGCCCAGTAGCTACTTCACGCCCACGGCCAGGAGGGGCCAGTCAGCAGCAACCTGGCAGGGGGTTTAGGATGGAGCCCCAGGCAGCCCTCAGGACTTTGAGCAGGCAGGAGCCAGGGCAGCGGGAGAGGCCATCGTGGTCCAGCCCCCAGGCCCTAGAGGGCTCCCAAGCCTCTGATTTCCCAGCTGTTACTCAGGGAAGCCGTGGGCCTACCACTATCCCATGTGTATGAATGAAGAAAATGCACACCACAATCACAGGCCGCCAGGCTGCAATTTCACCTGCAGGGTTCTGAGTCTGGCGAGTTCAATGACTTCCGAGACTGCTCGGGAGTGCAATCCACCCTGTGCCACCTACAAGGACCGCCAGCATCGAGGTGCCCGTGCTGAAGCCCAGCAACATGGGGTCAAATCCTTGCCTTGTTTTCAGTCTAGATGGGTTCCAAAGAGCCAATCCTTGCACACAGATTTCTACCATCAGGAGGCTGCCCATGGCTGAACCTCGAGCCATGCCAGCATGAGGCTGGGGTCTACACACTCCAGGGTCCTTTTTATGTTCCCCTGGGTCATTCAAGGGCATCATCAAGAGTGCCTCCCTTCTCCTACCCAGGAGAAAGGGGCAAGGGACCAGTCACTGTGTGACCTCCCTGCTGACCCCAGCTGCGATTGAGGTTTTCTTGTATTTCAGCCCAAAGATGCAAACAGTAGAGAAAGAAACTCCCACCTGTGTGTGCATGCACACAGTTTCCAAACTTTCAAGAGCCACACTGCAGGCTCCTGGGGTCACCAGGATGGGCAGTGGAACAGCCATGTGGCAGGACAGCCACACCGTCGAATATGGCTCAGTTACGGAGGAGTGTACACAGGGAGAATATGGTGGGAAGGGAGAGAGATGGGGGGGCGGTCCTGAGCCTGCTGCAGACCCTCAGGGAGCCTACCACACTGGAGTTGGCCCCTCCCACCTCCTCACATGCAGATGCCCCCAAACTCCGAAAGTCTCTGCTCCACTCTCCACAGACCAGGGACCCCAGAATTCCAAGAGAGGCCTGGAAGATGCCAGCACCTGTGCTTCCTTCTGTCTCTTCACCTTCCTGCACCTGCTCTCCGAGACTCATATGGTGCCCAGCAGTGGAGTCCTACCAGTGCCCCCAGCAGGATGGGGCTGTCCACAGGTGTTCCCCAGGGATACCTGCACGAGCAGGTTCCAGCATACCTGGGAGGGCTGAGGGGCAGCTTGGCATCCCTCCCCTTGTGAGTAGCTGTCTGTACCTGCAGCCCTCAGGTCAGGGACCTGCAGACCCTGCATTCAGGAGCCCTCTTTCTCTCTCTCTCTCTCTCTCTCTCTCTCTCTCTCTCTCTCTGTCTCTTTCCTGGCTCATGCTGCCTTGGCTGGGGCACTGCCAAGCCACCTTGCCTTGCTCTGCCCACCACAAGTCCACAGGCCTCCTTGCTGGACAGGCATCTCTCCTGTCAGGCACAGTTCGCCACAACGGTCTCCCATTCTTGCTGCCAGCTCCCACTGTCTATGAGGGACACCCATGGCCCAGCACTTCTTGTGCAGCCTCTGCAATGGGTTAACTATAGAGTGCGAAGGAGACCCACCCTCTCCTTCCAGCGGCTGGCGGGAGGAGGCAGGATGATCCCAGGAGCCTTCTGGGGGGAGAGAAATTGCAGGGGAAATGGAGGTCTGCCCTTCCCACACCCCCTCTTCAGGCTTGACGGGTTCTGCCCTCCCCACATTCCTTCTCCAGCTTGGGATGCAGCCTGCCCTCCCCACACCCCTTCTCCTGGTTGGGACGGGGCCTGCCATCCTCATACTCTCTCTCCAGGTTGGGATGGGACCTGCCCTCCCTGCACCCCCTCACAAGGTTGTGCCGGGGCTGCTCTAATCCTAGCAGCCGCTGAAACCCGTCTGCCTTAATGCTGACCCCTTGGTACTGCCAAGCGAAGCTGGCTGTTTTGTGACCTCAAGAATCTAAAGCTGCACAAACAGGGAAGTTCCTCATGATGAAAGTCGGAGGGGCAAACTGTGGACCAGAGAGAGGTGCTGTCTCGGGGACTCAGCTCTGCCTCCTGCCAGTTACACGCGGCTGTAAGGTTATCTCACACCCGGCAGGCAGGCTGGGCAGAACTCACCTTCTTACCAGCACCAGAACCCCAAGGCTGCCAGGGTGCCCTGGGACCCTTGTCATGGCTGGAAGCATGGCCCCCACCCTGTCCCCAGTCAGCCTCCCACCCTCCAAGCTCCACAAAGGGGATATGCCTCTCCTGGAGGGAGCAGCCAGGCATTCAGTGAAGGTGTAGAAAAAGGGAGAAGTGATTGTGAATTCACCTGCCAGTGTCACCTGCACAGCTCAGGGAGAAGGAAGAACACAACAGCCCTTGCAATGCTTGTCATTGCTCAACTGAACCACACCCACTGCTACCTGTGAGACTCAGGCCCTCTGCACCTCCCAACCCCTGGTCACCCCGCTCAGGGGCACCTCAGCTGAGGGTCTGGAAGAGACTTGGCTCTGTTGTCCTTGAGGACATCAGAGAGGACATCCTGGCTCTGTCACAATCCCTTCCAGAGAGCATCAGTGGCTTGCCTTGTCCCTGGATGTTGAAAAGTAGGCGTTCCCCAAGTCCTTCTCTCTTAGAGAAGTGTCCAGAATCGAAAGCCAATGGGTCATCTCACACCTGTTAGGACGGCTACAATCAAAACATAGAAGGTAACAAAGTGTTTGTTGGTGAGGATGTGGAGAAACTGGTGCCCTTGTGCATTGACATTGTGGAAAACAATGGTTTGTGGTTTCTTAAAAAAATTAAACAGATGCAGCAATTCTAATTCTGCATATAGATCCAAAATAATTGAAAGCAGGGGCTTGAACAGATACTTGCATGCCTGTGTTCCTAGCAGTACTACTCACAACAGCCAAAAGGTAGCAGCAATCCAGGCATTCATTGGCAGATGAATGGATAAGCCAAGGGTGGACCATCCATGCAAGGGAATATTATTCAGCCTTAAAAAGAAAGGAAATTCTGACACATGCTACAGCATGAATGAACCTTGAAGACATTGTGCAAAGAGAAATAAGCCAGTCACACACATACAAAAAAAAATACTGTGTGATTCCACTCATGTGAGGTCCCTAGAGTTTTCAGATTCATAGAGAGAGTAAGTAGAACGGAGGTTCCCAGGAGCTGGGGGAAGGGGAATGAGGAGGTCGTTGTTTAATGGGGACAGAGTTTCAGTTTGGGAGGATGAAAAGAATTCTGGAGGTGGATGGTGGTGATGGTTGCATGACAATGTGAATATACTGAACTACACGCTTAAAACGGTTAACGTGGTACATTTTATGTTATGCAAATTTCACCACAATTACAAAATGAATTTTTAAAAGTCACTAGGTTGCCCTTGAGCCATCCAGTTGGGCATCGGCTGCCAATACCTCCCTTCTTGCACACACTCACCGGTGACACGGCACACACACACGTTTCCCTCACTGAAAGGTGGCCAAGTTCTTCCTACAACAAAAGAAAGGCACCTGCCCCCTGGTTTTTTGTCCATCAGATAATACCCTTAAGCAATTGTACAGAGAAAGAGCCCAGCTGTGCCAGGCTGACCTCACAACAGGAGGCGCTCAGGTGGGAAAGCCACGTGTGTGCTAGCCAGGCACCTCCACCCCCATCCGGTAACAAGAAGAAAGACACACACAGACCCCACAGACATCGGGGGCGGTCAGTCATAGGGACCAGCATCCCAGTTTGGGAATGCTTTTTGGGAAGGAGAATCAAGAGAGAGAATCAGAGAGGGACAGACCAAGAGAGGGATGGGCAGGACTGTGCCAAGTGCTGCAGTGGCCCCAAATCTGGGTGGTTAATCCACTCTACTTAGATCTGCTGCTTGAGAAAGAGATTTGGGAGAGGAAGTCCAAAAAGTGAAAGCAGGGATTGCACGGGCAGGCGGGGGCACGAGACCTGGCTCATTCTGAAGCATACTGGCAGCGGGGCTGGGGGCTTTAACTAGACCGGGATGCAGGTTCTGGGAGATGGCAGCCTTTTCTCTGCTAACTCAGATCGGGTCACGACCCAGGTACAAATGCATCCTTATTTAATTTATAGCAATTATACTCACATTCTGCTAGACAAATAGATTTTACAAGCCCTCAGTTAAATGTGGATAATTACGGCGGCTGGTGTCAAGGGACTGAATCGTCCAAGCTCGGGAGGAAGAATCGCATCCCAAGTCCTCCTAATGCTGTGAATTAGCAGGGAGCATCCCCATGGCAGCCAAGCAATTACCTGTGATTTCATTTCTCCTCACGCCCCCTCCCCACCTCTGTGGGCTGCTGGACCACCCCTGTGCTCATGTGTGTATGTGTGTTTCAGGCACAGGTTGCTATGGTGGCTCTTCTGTCATTCCGGCTGCCCATTAAGATACTTTGTCCCCTGTGAAAGGTCTCTCCTCCTGTCAGGATGCCATTCACCTCCCCCACTGTCCTATGCCAAACTTCCTCTCCAAAGAGGCCATGGTCAGAGACATTTCCAGAAAGCCAAAGACACACCAAACTTCACCACCATCAAGACCTATGTATTTGCAATTTTCACGCAGATGTAGGAGGCAAAATGGCAACTTCAGAAATGTACAGCAAATAAATAACTGGCCAGCTAACAATGGATGCCCGTGTGCATGTGTATATGCATGTACACACATGTGTACATGAAATCCAGAACCTCAACGTACACAGATGTAGGAGGCTCTGCCATGTTTAAACAATGCAATCTTGGAAAAGCTCCTTAAACCCCAGACCTATGCGTTTTCATTTTAAATGGGGAGACATGATACTCACATACCATCTGCAAGTTCCCCTCACGGCATGGTTATTAAAATCATATGCAATGAAAAGATTGGAAAGCGTCTTGAAAAACATAAAGCATGAAGGAAATCAAAGGTGTTGTTTTGGGGTGAGTTCTGGATGCCCCTAGCATCTCAGCATCCTTTCTCCTAGTAGAATCATGACAGCCATAAGATGGTTAACAGGTGTGTCTCCTTTTAGGCAAATCTGATGTTTAAAAAACACAAATTGGCTGATGAGTCACTTCACAAAAGGTCCCCTTAATGTGGAAGTGGAAACTTTCTGCATGCATTTCAAATATACTGCCATTTAAAAAAATACTTGTTTATCTACAAGTTTTCCAGAACATATGTACAGCACCAAGTCAGGGACTCCCAATTAGAACGCCCCCACCCATGAGGGGGAACGTGGGGAGGAAAGCGTGAGTCAGCGTTCCCAGGGTGGTGTCGGTGGGCGGTGTCCTCTGGCAGGCATCCAGAGTCCCCTTGGACCTTCTCACTCCAGGGCCATGTCCAGGCTCTATCCAGCACCTCTCCTCCCTCTTTGGAAAGGGTGACAAGGGCCTGCCCCCACCCTTCCCAGGGGAAGGGGTCCAGGGTCTCATGGGGTCTCCATGAACCCACATTAGCAGGCAGGGCCAGCCTGGGGGAGGAAAAGTGTGCGTGTTTCTTTTTGCTTTCCAGTCATTTCTCTGCAATTCTAGTGACTGCCTACCCTTGGAGGGTATGTGTCTCCTTCTGTGGCTCCTGCCTTGACCACCTGGTCTTCAGTCACTGGCCCTGTCTTCACAGTTTCAGCAACTCCCAACAAAGTTCCAGGTACTGCCTTCCCATCCCTTCAGGGAGGGCCAGAATAATGAAAAAAATAAAGGAAGCAAAATGTACCCTGGGTTCCTTGCTCCAGCACCCAGACAGATTTTTCAAAATGACGTTTCCAAGTTGGACCACGTAATCTCATTCCATCTAGCCTTGCTGTCCCCAAGAGAAATGTGCAGTGGGACCCCAGGTAGAGGACTCTCCTGACAGTCCCCCAATTCTTCCCCAGGGTCTCCTCCCTCCCTGGAGCTTTCAAGGGGGGCAAGGGACTACTATGCTGTCCAGACACCAATTCTGCCAAGGACCATGCCTGCCATGGAGCCTTTGAAGGCCTTGGCCACCTTCAGAGATTGAGTCGTGATGTGCGAAGCCCAGCTGTGCCCAGAAGGCTTTATTAAAACACCACCCAGGAGAGACTAGGAGAGTACCTTTCTGGATCCTGGTTTCCAGCCCCGGAGGGACAGGAACACCCAGGGAAGTGAAAGGGAGGGACAGGAGGTGTGAAGGGACATTTTCACACTTTAGCACCCCACCCTGGCTGTTCTGGGAGAGGCAGGACTTGGAGCTCAGGGAGCTCCTGGGAGAAGACAGGTAATAAGAAGCCCCTCTGAGGATAGCTGTTCTGGACAGGTGGGAGGGAGAGGGCAGGGGAGGGAAGCTTCATGCAGTCAGTAGCTGAGACAGGCAGGCGACCCGAGAGCTGGCTCCCAACAGCAGCTGCCCACCCCCATCTTCCTTATCCATTATCCAGTGACCTCGCTGTCAACTGTGATCAAGACGCCCAGCCCTTCCCCAATACATGTCCAACCCCTCACTCCCCGGCTCCCTGCGCAGCCCACAGCACCCTGCCTGCACCTCATACAGGGCCCTCCCCACTAAGACGGCAGACAGGTGGCCCCCGCACCCAGGCTGGTGCCTCCAGGAGGCCTCAGGAGTCACCTGCCCGAGCTGGCTGTAGATGACTCTGTATGGCGGGGCCTCCCTGGCTCCCGCCTATGGTTTCCTGGCCCAGACTGGGTCCTGTGTGCCTCCCTGTCCCCTGTCCACTTCTTCATATGTTGTAGCTGTTGGCTAGAAATTTGACTCGGGAAGGGCCCCCAGTTCCAGCAGAGTCAGGCTGGCCTGGGTTGGATGAATGCTGGGTTTTTGCCTGTTTCTGAACTTCACATCTTCACCTCACGCCCCCATCTGTCTGGGTGCTGGAGCAAGGAACCCAGGGTACTTCTGGCTCTTTCTCCTTTATCAACACCTGCTATGGATGAATTGTGCCCTCAACCTAAATTCATATGTTGAAGCTCTTACCCCTCAGTGTGACTGTATTTGGAGATGGGGCCTAGAAGGAAGTAGTTAAGGTTAAATGAGGCCATAAACATGGAATCCTCATCTGATAGCATTCATGTCCTTCTGAGAAGATATACCAGAGTGCTGGAGCATACTCTCTCTCTCTCTCTGCCTCTCCCTCCCTCTCTTTCTCCCTCTCTCTCTTTCTTTCTCCTTCTTCCCCTCCTTCTCTCTCCCCCTTTCTTTCTCCCTCCCTCTCTCCTCCTTCCTCCCTCCCTTCTTCCCTCCTCCTTCTCTCTCTCTCTCTCTCTCTGTCGTTCTCTCCCTCCCTACCCAGGTATGCATAGAAAAAAAGGTCATATGAGGACACAGCAGGAAGGCAGCTGTCTACAAACCAGAAAAAGAGCCTTCACCAGACCCAGAATGTGCCAGCACTTTGTTATTGGACTTTAGGGACCATGTGTGCTGCTAACGCCTCTCTCTCTGCCTTCAGCCTGGATCTCCCCTCAAACTCCAGACACACAGATGGAGTAGCTGACTGTCATTCCCACCTGGGTTTTCAAAGGCATCTCGATTTCATACACCCAAAATCAAACGCCTCACCTCCTCGAGCTTCCCCATGGAAACCGCATCTCCAGTTTCTCAGGCATAAGTTCTTGGTGTCATTCTGGATTCCTTGAATGTCTTCGCCATGTCCCATCTACCAGGACACCTGGTAGATTCTGCCTTCGATACTTGTCCAGATCCCTCTACATGGACCCCAATCCTACTTCCGTGGTGGCCCAGAGCCACCACCTTCTTCAGGACATTTGCAATCTCTCTCTCTGTCTCCCCACCCACCCCCAGGCTATTCTTAGCACAGCCACCGAAGGGATTCCTTTAAAATGGAAGTCACATTCTGCCAGTCCTGGGCTCAGAGCCTCCCCCTCTTCGGTGTTCTCAAATGGCATCTTTCAACAGGCTGGACTCTGGCCACCTGTTTAAGTGAACCCCCTTGCCACTCGCCACACTTCATTTTCCTCAGGACACTCAACCCCTTCGACCTGGTGGCATTATCCATGAGGAAGGGCATGAGTCTGTTCCCTTTAAAAAATACAGCCTCCATGAGATATTTAAGTTCATTGTTCAGTGGCTGAAGACAATTTTGGCTCAACACATATTTGTTCAATACATGAACAAAGAACAAACCCAATCACAACACTGCCTGAGCAGCTCTCTCCAGTAGAAAATCCCCATCAATTTCCCCATAGTCCACAAGTCTCCTGGTGATTCTGTCCCTCCAGCCTCAACCCTTCCCACACCCTGCCCAGGCAAATTCAATAACCTGTGCTGCCCAGAGCCAGTTGAGTCCCCCATGGCACCCCCGGGCCTTTGCATCTGCTGTGCCCTCTGCTGGAATGCCTTCCTCTCCTCTTCTCTTGGCAAATCCCAGCTGACCCTTAGTCTTAGCTCAGGCACCACATCACCCAAGACTTTCTGACTCCCACCCCAGGCAGGTTTAGGAGCCCTTTCTGTGGGCACCCTATTGGCACCTATGCTCACCTCATACCACAGCCCTGTGCAGTCTGTTTGCCTCTTTGTCTCTCCTTAGAGTAGAAGCTCCCTGCAACCAGGGTTTGGGTTTTGTTCACCACTTTCCCCAGCATCCAGGACAGAAGCCTCTGTTCAATGTGCTTTTGAAGAATAAATGATTAAACAACAGGGGCCTTCCCAGTGACTCTAGAACCACAGGAGGTGAGCATGTTTTCCTTGATGTCCTGACTTGGGAATGGAAGAGGAGGTCTATGGCTAGGGAGCCTCCGTCACCTGGAAGTGAAGCTGGTTGGCGGAAAAGAACACCCAGCCAAACTGGCGGGGGCTGCTCTGCAATCTATGTGTCCACGTTCCAGGCATTCAGCAGCTGTGGGCTTTTCGGGCATGCTCTTCTCATGGGATTCTCTCCTCTTTCCGCCTTGAGTCACCATTTGCCCATGCCTTCCTACTGTCTCTGTGGTGGTGCCTACCAGTCCCTTTTACTGGACCCACTCCCCTCCAACCTCAGCAGGCTTCTAAGGGCTGAGTCCAGCCCCTACGCTCCTCTCTCCTCTGGCCTCATGCAGGTCTGCAGATCAGGAGTCACTGATGTGCTGGCCACGGCCATGGTTCATTCCTGGTGGGGCCTTCTGGGGCTCCAGCTGCCCCTTGGAAACCTTCCCTTGACCGTCCCCAGGCTCTGCAAGATTGACCTGCCCAGAATGATGCTTCCCTCCCTGTCTCTGCTGTCTTGGTAAGGAGGCTCCTACCCACTCAGGAGTGGGAATGGTCTCCCTGCCCCCACCCCACAGTCAACTGTCTGTAAATTCCAAGAGGCAGAGGCAATCCCCTGTGTCATCACCTCTGTACCAACACCCCTGGCCAAGCTGTTTAGTGTGAATCAGGGGACATCTGCGACTACTAAACCCCCTAAAAACTTGCTGGTTTTGGAAAATAAAACTTGCACTCCTTATCCAAGGTTTATTGAGTCCCACCCTCCTCTTTGAGTTCCAGCCCTCCAGGTACACAGTCTTTGTCAGCATCTAGAATATTCCCGGTTCCTTCTGTCCAGAGGACTACACGCTGCGAGTCCCTCTGCCTGGAACACCCCTGTGCCCGGTACTAACCCTGGCTCCCTCTCATCCCTAAAGCCTCAGCATTAAAATCACCTCACAGAGAGGCCTCCTCTGAGTGCCTGCACAGTTCACCTTGGCATAACCTCCCCGTGGTGGGGAATGACCAAGGGGTTCATGGGCCCCACGGTGTTCATCACGAATCCATGGGTGTGGCCAGTTGCAGAGTCGACATCCTGGGACCCAGAGCCTTCTTGATTACCATGTGACTCCCTCACCAGGTGAGAGAAGATGCCTCCCACCTGGGCTGGAGCCACATCCAGAGTGGGAACCCTGAGCTGCCCTGGAGTGGTATCTGAAAGCTAAGAGTTCCATTTAGACAGGGATAAGTTTGAGATGTCCATAAGACCCAGGAGGACACGGCAGGGGCTGCTGGATGTACAAAAAGGGAGTCTCCCAAGGTGGATTGTGCTGGGATGTGAACTTAGGATCAACCTTGGGGTGGCATTTATGGCCAACAGATGGTACAGAACACAGCAAGGGAGAGAGCGGAGAGCAGAGGACAAGGGACCCCCCAACACAGAAGGTGGGAAGTATGGAGGATCCAGCTGAAGGGACAGATGAAGGGGGAGACCTGGGTGTGTGGGGTATCCTGGGAGACCCGCGAGGGAAGCGTGTTGGGAGCTGGGTCAGGTGCTCAGGGGGTGCCAGGTGGCCCGGCAAGATGAGTTCAGACCCCTGGGATGGCTGTGTGGAGGTCACGAGTATCCTTAAAGAAATCTTCGAGGAGGAGTGTAGGGGACAGAAGTCAAGAGGGCCCCTGGGGAAAGCAGGGCCAGAAAGAGGTCTGGCGGCAGAAATGTGTCTGTGCCCCTTGTGATGGTGGGGGAATCACCTGGGGTACGGGAGGAGGAAGGAGGAAGGCTGCGGGACTCACAGCCTTGAGCCAGAGAAGGGAGGTGGGATGCAGCCCACACAGGAGGCGCAGGGCTTCGGCAAGAATGGAGTCAGTGGGTGCAGGCGCTGAGGGCTGGGGTTTGAGGAGAGAGTGCAAAGGGTCGGTTCAGAGTATGACGATGTGGAAGGCCAGGCCACGGATCCCACCTTCTCTACAGCATTCTGGCCCCAGCCCACTTGGCACATGCAAGTAAGACCCCATAGGGGATGTGGACATTGAGGATGGCTGTGGGATGATGGGAGGGTAGACATTCACACAAACGCATCGTGTCCTTATTGCCATTCTGTTGATAAAACCTCAGTGGGGGAAAAACCCTCAGTGGGGGAAAAACCAGATCAATCAGCAGCCCTGAGAGGTAACAATAGCTAACGACCAATGCCAGGAGGGTAGCAAGCTCTCAAAAAGGAGCATTCTGCTACTTTCATAAGTCTTTGCTTCAAGCTGATGAGGCAGGTGTGCTCATCATCCACATTTTACAGATGAGAAAACTGGAGTCCAGAACTGAGGGAACGAGAACGTCTCATACCGAACCTCAGAACTGCCCTGGCCTACAACCTGACTTATTTATTCATGTCCCATCTCATTTCTGAAGTTTGGAGGGGACGGCACTCCACGGGTCCTTTAGGGGTCCTGTTTCTAGGTTTTGTTATCGGTAGAAGCAAAGGTCGGGCTCTGAGGTCCTGCAGAGCTTCCAGGTCCTGCTGTTCATGACATTCTACATCCTCGACTCACAAAGTGCTGTCCCAGGACCGGCAGCATCTGTGTCCTGTGAGAACTGGTAAGGGATGGCAGATGAAGATTCCACCCCAACCTGCCACTCAAAATCTGGCGTGGATCCCCACGTGGTCCAGGGAAACATTACTGCCTAGAAGTTTTGTTCCACATCACTGGGGCCATCGTCTCGGGGTCCCTGCTCTAGGGTGTCTGAGGCTCCAAGGTCCTGGAAGATGTCCTTTGCCCCGTTGACGGAAAGACCCCCCACACCCCGTGGGCCAGCAGGAAGCACCCCAGACTCTGAGGTGAGTGCAGGGAAACCTTCCAGGGCTGGGTCTGCTCCTTAGAACATGGATTCTGAAAGATTCCCACAAGCAAGGGGAGATTCGGGGCCCAATATGTTTGGAAACTCCACAGATGAGTTTCCCTTGTGGACATTCCCAATGAACACTGTCACATAAAAGGAGCCGAGAAAGCATGTAGGAACCCACTGCGTTTCCCTTAACCCAGTGTTTCCCGCACTAACTGAGGAGGCCCTTGGTAGGGCACAGTTAAGACCGCCCTAGATGGACCCTGCTGGGGAAACATCCTGAGGTCCATGCACAAAGAGCAGTGAATGTCTCCTTGAGGACATGTCCACTCACGCCACCCTGACACACCCATGTGCACATGCATGCATGCACACACATGCACATATACATGTGCATACAGGTATACACACACACACACACACACACACACACACACACACACACACACACACACCTGCACACTTCCCTGAGGGTGCTTTGCCTCCGGTGCTCCTGTTACAAAGGCAGCTGTCGGCAGGGCCATGCGCCCCCAGCAGATGGAGCTGAGCCTGCTGGTTCTGGCTGGCACTTCACCCCGAAGCAGCTGCCACAAAATCACGGTGCCGAGTGAAGTCTCCAATGGCCGGGGCCCAACTACCCCTTCCTCCCATACAACTGAGTGTCCAGCACCACCTCCCATCTCGGCCTTAAGAAAGGGGACCACAGGGTAGCCACTGCACCAAGACAGACACTGAAATGCTTTCTCTCTCCCTCCTTCCCTTCCTCCTTCTCTCTGTCACACCCCTACCTCCCTCCTCGGGGCTACTTCCTTCCCTCCCTGCCCCCACAGGTGCCTGGTCTACCACAGGGTCCCCAGGCCTGGTGCCAGTACAAACCCTTCTGTCTCCTCGTGGTTCCTGCTGGAGCCCCTGCTGAGAGGAGAGATGAGGCAGGGCATGAGCCTTGGTGGAATCCATGGGACTGGAGCTGGTGGTCCTGCAGACTCACCCCCTGGCTTGAAGCGACCCCCAGGGAGTCACCTCCAGGCCATGTCTGCCTGTGTCCAGCCCTCACAGCCAGGGACATGGCATCAGGGCAGAGCTGGTTCCATCCGTGGCATCCAGAGCCCTCTCAAGCTGGTCTCACCTTTCCACTCGTCCCTCACACACAGCTGTTGTTCCCTAAATGCCACCTCAGCCATGCCAGCCCTCAGTTACCCACAGGCCTTCCTGCTTTCCGGTTTATCTGAGCCACATCTCCTTTTAAAGGATCCACCCACAAAAAGCCTTCTCTGAGAGACTTTGGCGACAGAGACACATTCTCCTCCGAGTCCTCCACCAACATCCTAACCACCCTGAGAGGAAATGCTCGTGACACAGAACGTCCCTAGCAGCGCGGGGCCTGTGCTCTCCACAGCTCAGGACATGGGGTAGATGGAGTTCTCTGCCCCCTGCTGCTGGTCTTCCCCGAACTAGGAGCTGGCAGTGAAGACTTGTCCAGTGTACAGAGCTCCCAGCCAGCTCCTCCCTTCTCCCGCCCCCATGCCTCCTGCCTCCCAGGGATTCCCCTCAGGCTTTCCTCAACAGCACCTCTGTCAAAGCTGCAGCAGAGTCCAGGTGCCTACACACACACACACACACACACACACACACACACACACACACATATGCACACACATATGCACACACTCATGCTTGACCATGGAGCATGCGCTTCCAGCAGACCGTGTCTTGCAGAGATGAGGAACCAGGGGGCCAGGGCCCATGGAAGGTCACTCTTCACCTTCTGGGGGAAGAGGTGCCTGGGATCCTTCTAGGTCTGGTGCCCCATGGCTGTGTGCATCTGCGCAGAGCCTTGACCCACCCAAGGGACCCTAGATGGTCATGAGTCCCATCCTTGCCCTGGGCCTTCTTCTGTAGGAGAGGGACAGAGAAGGAAATAGGAAGAAGAAAAGCGGGAAGGCCCCAAAGGGGGCCTGCCAAGATAAGCTGGCAGCAGGTGAGGAAGGGGATAAAGAGACACAGCAGAGAGTGAATAGGAAAGGCAGAACCAGAGAAGGAAGACCATGCCACGGGCTGAGCCAGGGTTTGTATTAACTGGTTTTCCTTTGGTACTGTGGGCAGGAACTTTATTGAGAAGCACAGTGGGGTGCGGGCTGCCTGTGGCTGCCAAGACTGGGTCCTCACAGGGGCACCTGGGAAGCCTGGGGGAGCCCAGCAGGCCCGAGGACAAGGCCTGAGCCGGGAGAGATGTGGACTCTCACTCCAACAATCCTGCCATGTGGGAACTAGGAGCTCCATTTTACAGATGACAAAACCGAGGCTGAGAGAGATTCAGTGACTTGTCAGGGCCACACACTTCGTGAGTGGGAACCAGGTTTTGACTCCAGCTCTTTTGGGCTCCAGAGTCCATGATTCCTATAAGTTTTTCTTTTTTTCAGGAGGAAAGAGAGGGCTTAAAAATGAAACACAGCCCTTGTTCTATATACCCATGGTTCTGCTCAGCTCAGGCCTACTGCATAAATACTTGACCTTGACCTGGGAGTTCTTGACCTCTGTGAATCCAGAATGGAAAGTGGGTGGGGGAACAAACATGCAGTCCTCCTATATATCAGACATATCAGACAGTCTAAGCGGAGGCTGCCAAGGGGAGGTGCAGGACCCCTCAGCTTCATTCAGCTCCCTGGAGACAAAGGTGTGCCAACCCCGCTCTGTGATTGAGTGGTTTTCCCAGCATTGTGCTCGAACCACAGGGGCCAGCTCTGGCTTTGAAGACAACTTCAGAGAGAAGGTGTATGATTTCAACAATAGCCCAGTCGCTGGGAGAGTCATTGTTTTTACAATAGCAGGAAAGAATCTTAGGAGAGTGAACCTGTCTGAAACATCTTCCAATAAATTTTTTTTAAAAAGGCAGGCAAGGAAAAAGTGGGAAATAAAGACTCGAACATATCGTGCCTAAAGATCCTTCAACATAATCAATAAACAGAAAACCTCCGCCTACATGTAAGGAATCTTCCCAAACCATAGTGTATATAAGGGGTTTTTTTTTTTTTTAGGGGTCTCTTAAACAGAAAGGGGATTTCAATATAGAACATGCTTTTGAAAGTACTTTTGCTCTGAGGGTTAAGAATAAATATGACGTGCCCTATACTGTGCCCAACAAAAATTATTTTTCATCTGCCAACAGACTTTCATAAGATCACAGGGCACGAGGTCATGACTGATGCACCCACACACGCTCAGATCACCAAGTTTTCACTGTTGCCCGTGACATCAGACTCTTGACTCGGGTTCACCAGAAGCATGACGGATAGGTGCCAAAGACTGGAAATGCATTGCTATCTGCAGCCAAATGAACAGCTTGAAATTTCCCAGACCACATCAGAGAATCCTTCTTTACAGTAAAGTATAAAGACATGAGGTCAAGCATGATCCCATGATCATGTGGGTTAGCACATGCAAAGGATCGGGAGTCTAGAGCCCAGCAGACAAACACAATAGATGTAGAAGGGAAATACTTCTGGTCCCTTCTCATGATTGCAGATGTTGTGTTCCATAAAGACCCTTCACAAACACTGACTTTGTGAATACGGAATCATTGTTCTTATGGGAAATACCAGGGTTAGGTTCCTGAGAACCTCTGACCACAACATTTTTACCAACTGATCAATACATAACCATTTTAACCATTATCATCTCAACCGTTTATACGTGTGCAGTCAGTGGCATTAAGCACACTCACGTTGTGTGTGACCATTACCACCATCCATCTCCAAAACTTTTGTATCTTCCCAAACTGAAGCTCTGTCCCCATTAAATACTATTTTCCCCTTCCCAGCCCCTGGTCACCTCCATTCTACTTCTTGTCTCTATCTATTTGTCTACACGAAGTACAGCCTATCAGCAGCATCACACAGTAGTTGTCCTTTTGTGTCTGGCTTATTTGTGTTTTCAGGGTTCACTCATGCTGTAGCATGTGTCAGAATTTCCTTCCTTTTCAAGGTTGAATAATATTCCACTGCATGGATAGACCACATTCTGCTTCTGTATTCATCTGTGGATGGACACTTAGGTGGTTTTCACCTCTTGGCTGTTGTGAATAACTTTGCTATGAACATAAGTACGCAAAGATCTCCTCCAGACCCTGCTTTCAACTCTTTGGGGTGTACTCCTGAAGTGGGATTGCTGGTAGAATGCCTTTTAAAATTGTTTTCCTAGAAACAAGCATCTACATGGAGCCTTGCTTCTTGGGCCAGGCTGCATAGGCCAGCGTAGTTCATAGAGGAGCTAATAACACACCTGCCAGATACCTGAGTTGGTGGGACGTCTGAAAATGCCTTTGTTTGCCCATTGAGAGCACGTGTTCATTTTTTAATGGTCACTAACGGCCTTTTATTTGTGCACAACCTGTTCTGTTAAAAAAAATTATCTTATGTGTTTGAAGTGGAAATAAAGGACAATTAATTAATTTGTTAATTATTCTTTCCTCTTTCCCACGCATGCTGGTATCAAAGACCCAGCATCCCAGATGTGAAGGGAACGGGTTCGTTTACTGATGAGAAACCAGGGAGATGCCCTAAGGCATACAAAGGAAAAAAAAACCCAACGTGGTACAAGCCTTCCAAAGGAGACAATCTAGTTGGAACAATCCTAGAATTCTACAAGCTCCTCTTCTTAGTACAACAAGTAGGTCTGTAGGACAAGCATCCCCACTCACGAGGCTGGATCCCTGCAGATCTGTGCTTTCTGCTTAACTTGATAAGTGCATAAAAGATGTCCTTAAGTAAAACATTTATAATCCTGTCGCTTTCCTCTCTCCTTCTCTTGCTTCCTCACCCAGCATTAATTAACTAGCTTCATTCTCTCTCTACTGCATAGACTCCAGGTCACCAATACGGGAGATGGGTATCTTTGTCCCGCTGGTGTTGATGAGGCCAGCAAGCTTGCGTGTGTTGCCAACACCAACGGGACAAAGACATCCCTACAGAGAAACACAGTCAGACACTCAGCCCTGCGAGAGTAAGGGTGTGCAGTCACCCTTCTCGCGCTTTCTGTTCCCCGGTCACCCCTGTCTTTGGGCCAGGGGTCCTCTACTACACTCCCATCATTACCCCAGCCACCCAGGTTTTGAGTCAATTGACCTAGAGATTCTGCCTGCAACTCTGTCTTTTTTGAAGACATGAAATCTAATGTCCGGGGTTTGACCCCCATTGTTCCTGCCTTCTGTCGTGTGATTGTGCAGCTCCTCCCATAGAAGTGAGTGAGAGTGTGGCCCACCCCTTGATGCTGGGCTTCGTTATGTGACTTGGTTTGACCAAAGGGACATTAGCAGACGTGAGGCTCACAGAAGACTCTGAATCTGCCTGTGCAGCTGGGCTCAGCCTCTTGCACCTCTGCCATGGGAGGAGAAGAATCTTCCCCATGAGCTGCTGCCCCTTTGGCCTGGACCCAGATGATTCCACAAGAGCAGGTCTGAGCCCAGTCCCCAACAAAGAGCCATGACCTGCTGACCCACAGCTTGAAGCAGCAGCACCCAGCCCAGCCCAGCCAACACCAGTAGGGCCATGCGCAAGTTGAAGTGAGTTCTTGTTATCTGCAGTAGTTATGTTCTATAATGTCACTGCAAACACTGGATTAGCAAATACAGAACCCCTTGCCTCTGGGGCAGCAAAGTAAGCCCCCAGTCACAACGGTTTCATCAATCAATCAGTACATAAACTTGTTTTAAGGGTGTTTCTATTTAAAGACACCTTGTTTAATATATATTGTTGAGTTATTAACATTGAACTCACAGCTAACAGCCCTATGCATCATGCCCTAGAGGAAGCACCTTTCATTTTCTCCAGAAGGCACGTCACATCTCCTTGTGCTTGGGAGTACTAGGCAGCAATTTTGAGCTGCGCTTGAGGGCCATTTCAAACAGCAAAATCACCGACAGAAAGCACACAGATGTGAAAAACACAGCACTAAGTAGGTCTCAGGATGGTTACTTTCTAGTATGAGAACTGAAACGGGAAGGCAGAGTGTAGCTCTGTTTTTAACTCACTTGGGAATAAATACATCAGGTGACTTCAATCTTTTGGCACTCTGCACATGCCCAGAAATGACTAGAGAGGTTCCATCACTACGGTAGGTCCCCTACATACAAACCTTCAAGTTGAAAACTTTCAAAGATGCAAATGTGCATTCACACGTCCAATCATGTAACTTAGTTCATGTGTTTAGCACACATTGTTACGTGCATGCATCCTCTATAAATGGTTGTGCTTCTGTGTACTTTACTGTACAGTACTATATAGAGTACAGTACAGTATTTTTATTTCAAGCCTGGGATGTCCAGAAGCAAGTGTAAAAGCAGTCGATTGTGTTAGTTGGGTACCTAGGCTAATTTTGCTAGACTTACAAACAAATTGGACTTACAAATGCACTCTCAGAATGGAACTCACTCATATGTAGGAGACTTACTATATTGATTTTAGGGTTACAAATAAACATTAGTAAGGAGGCAAATTTGCAAATACAGAATCCTCAAATAACAACAAATAATGAGCACCAACTGTTTGAAGCTATTGTGCGATAGGGCAATTTGTTACACAGCAAGAACTGACCTACAAATGATGAGGACCTGAGGAATTCATGCTCCCCAACTGCCAAGACAAAAAGTTCTGGAACCCTTGAAAATACCCAGGTAGGCTGAAGCCCATGAAGCAAGTCAGGGTTCTACTTTTTCTACAACAGTAGAAAAATCCCAGTGTTTACCTTACAGTAGGAAATAAAAGCCCACCTGCTTCTCTTCTAGACAGCATGCCTTTCCCTGATTCCAATTCCTTTATAGATGAGATATATCTGGTTGTCTGATTTTGTACAGGGAATTTAGCCAAAAGGGCTAAGGGGCCCAGATTATTCTGCATCTTACTTAGGAAACAGGATTCAATTCTTATTGCTTCGAATCCATATTAATCTGAATTTTAGGGAGAGCTGTGTCTTACTAAGGTCCATTGATGGAAATTTTTTCTCTGGAGATGGACTTTGGGGTCATGGGGATCAGGTAATGACACAGCAGCATAACTGGTGCCACTAGAGATGGGGTGAACATGCTCAGAGAACAACTGTCTGTGCTCCAAGCAAGCTCTTGTTCAAGCAAGTGAATATGCAGGTTTTAAGAAAAAAGGTGTGTGCATCTATGCAAAGCAAATAACAAGGAAGGTAAATAACATCACTAAAAATTTGAGTTTCCCCTTTGCAAAACTGAAAGGAATGCACTTTGTGACTCCAGAAGGCTCCCCCAGGTTTTATACAACTTGGAGCCTCAGTAGCTGTCCCCACTGGGTGTTTCCTGGTGCTAGTGTGCCCACCCTGTCAAAGTGGACGGTGAATTGCACTCTGTGCCTGGTGACTGGGCTTAGGCAAGAGGTCCTTGGGGCAGCCAAGCTCCTCGCCATCCTCTTGTTCCCTGGTCACCTGAGATCATCTCCATCTCACTGAGGTGGCATCACATGGAATTTCGAGTTTAAGCTCTGGAACTGGGGCCCAGGTCTGCTACACGTCTGCTGTGCGGCCTTGGACCAGGGACTTTCCTTCTCTATGCCTCACTTTAGCTCTCTGCAAAAGGAGAATGATCACAGTAACCACCTCACTGAAGTGATTGGGGCTGAATGAGTTAACACAAGAAAACAGAGCCTGACATCCATAGGCCCTGACAAATGTTGACACCCCCGGACTCAGGCCTGGGCCCCCTATTCCCCTTCTCTTCCGGCTTGCCGCACACCTCAGATATCTGAATTAGCTCATCCTTGTTTGTTTACAGGTTGTCTCTGCACAGGCAGTTCGTTATTGCTGGCACGTGGCTTATCCATGACAGCCTTCAAATCCCCGATGTCTCCCTGCCACCTCTCACGTCCCCAGCCACCTCCTCCCACGCCCGGCTCTGTGTACTCAGGGAATGCAAAACAATTTTAACATTGTTCTAAGCCAAACATAATTAGGAAGGTAAACCTATAACAACAACGAAATCACAGAATGCATTCCAAATCCACTGGAACGGCACTGGGGGGCAGCAGGGCTTCAAATGCTCCCCCTGCTGCTTTTGCCTCCTTAAGCCCTCCTGAGCTTCCTGCAACCTGCAAAGGAGCAGATCGGACTCTGGCTTCCCTGGGTCCACATGGGTTCTTCATGCCGGGTGGATATGCACAGCAGATGGGTGCTTCTAGAAATGTCGGTGACTGCCCCCAGGGTGGCACTGTGGGTCATCAGCTGTGGGTGGGCACTATGCAGATGCATGGGCATGGGGCTGCCCGCAAGAGCCGCTCCAACAGCTGTCCTTAAGTGGGACTGTTGGACAGACTGGGGAGGGAGGGGTTCTTCTGAAATGTGCATGCATGTTTGTGCACATGTGTGTGTGCAGCTAGGGAGAGGGGTGTGGCTTTGGGTGGGCCTAAGCATGAGTAGGGTCAGAGGTGAGTCCCTGTGGAGGTGCAGAGGCCTGGTGGCCAAGGCACCCTTGAAGTCCAGCCCTATGTGGCCAGAGCTGTGGAACACACATGAGACAGGATGGGGGGGAGGGGGTGCAGGACAGCTGGCAGAGCCCAGGGCACCTCGGGAAGGAGCTAAGCCTGCACCCACTGAGAGCAGGTGAAGAGGTGACAGGCAGAGTGTGTGGGGAGGAGAGGTGGTCAGCAGCGGGAGGGGCCAGGGAAGAGGATGCCAAGGAGCTCGGTCGCCCCAAGGACCTCTTGCCTAAGCCCAGAACCATGACGCCGACACATTCTTTAAAGGGGAAAAAGAAAGAAAAAGTGAACACCCTGAGTGTTTCCCGCGGGTGGCCATGCATGGAACTGTCAGGGTTGATTCTGGCTCAGGCCCGTCCCCATGTAGGATCCTCTGCCTGAAGTGCTGGGACCTCACTAGGATCAGGTCAAGGGGTCTTTTGTGAGGCAGGACAACTCTCCCCTCCCGCTGGGCCCCTGGTGATTCTTTGACCTCCTAGGGACGAGGTGCAGGAGGAAGGGATGCTATCACTAGAGCCATCCTCTTCTGTCCTGGGAGAAGACATCTTCTGTTAGAGATAACTGAGTACCCGGGCAACAGAGTCTAAATTGAGATGGAGTTTTTATTTTTGCTCCAGCCTGATTGTGGTTTCAGCACCCAAACTGCCCCATTTCGACTGACTCTGCCCGGGGGGGGGGGGGGGTTGGGAGAGTTCTCCTAGGGTCTTCATCTGAGTCTCCCCTCTCTCCCCTCTGGATTCCCCACTGGTGTTGGCCTGGCCTTGAGTGACAGCTGCCTGTGCCAATATTGCTCATTTCAAGCTCCGACCAGGGGGGCCTGGGTCCCTCTGCCTGCCCCCTCCTCCTGTAGTTCCTCCAGAATCATAAAGAGAAGATTAAATAAATAATGAGTGCAGGGAGGCAGCAGGAGAGCCCGAGGCACCTCTGAGCTGAAGCTGCCAGTCACCGTCACCCCTTCCCGCCGGCCCAACTCCAAGCTGTGGGGTCATGAAGGGCTTGTTCTCAGCATCCTCCTGGGCACTCCAGAGTCAGGAGACCCCTTCCCCCAGACACCAGGTTCCCAAACACTCCACCCTAGGCGGGTCTCAGGCCACCCCTATGAAACCTGCCTCACCTGGCATGAGGGTTTTCAGAAGGCATTTGGTGCCTACCTGGTGGCTTTGCCCTTTGGGAATCTGGAAAACTGTTTGTTCTAGTGCCTGGCACACCTGCCCTTCTTCATGAGCAGACCTGGGGAAACACACAGCACATGCATACACCTGGACATGCACACATGTGTGCATACTCGTGTACAAGTACACACGCACACACACATACACACACAGGCACACGCACAAGTACACACATGCACACATACCCGATACCACCTGGGGTTCCAAACGCAGCTGAAGTGAACTTCACATTTAGAAGCAAAACAACCTCTCTCTGGGCTGCCAGCCAGGGTTCCTGGGGCCTCCTCCTGCACTGGACCCTAAGTCTGGGTCCCAACCCTGCAGGTCCAGCAGGGGCACCACCAGCGTTGGGATCTGTGTGTCCTATCTCCTTCTTACCCAGTCCCAACTGGCTTCTCCACCATAATAAAAGTAAACATTAAACAAAACCCACCCTGTTTCTCACAGAAGGATCTAGAAGGATCTAAGCTACCCATTCCCCCTCCTCTCCAAGATCAGACAAGGAACTCCACCCGCAGTGTATGGCTCTGAACTCACAGGCAAGGGCCTTTGCTTTCCTTGAAACTGATGTCGCCTCCAAACCTTGTTCTGGTTCCTCTGGAACTCTGGAAACAGCCAGAAAGTCCCCCCACCCCCACGATATCAGTGGAGACAGAGCTACACAGCTGTGGGCTCCTTTCTCTGGGGTCACTCCTCCCCTTTTCTCCCCTCTAGGAAAGCCTGGGCCAGCAGCACACAGGCAGAGTCGGGGGCCACCAGCCAGGGGCCTCCCGGGTGCCAGCAGAGGCTGCTTGCCTGCCATCAGATTCGGGTCAGAGCTCGTCCTTAATCCCTCAGGGAGCTCACCTCCTGCTTCCTTTTCTTTTCGGCCATGACTGGCACCTACATTTCCCCCAGAAGCGGGGGGTGGAGGGTGGGGAGATGGGGGGCTGGTAACTGGGAGCAGAAGCAGAGGAGAGGGATGAAGTCTGAAAGGCATCGCCCCAGAGCTAGTCTGCAGCACAGCTGTAAGAGGAAACGAATTCTGGACGTGAAGTCCCTGCTGCTCAATATTTTGGTCTGTCCCTCCGTGGGGCAGGGAGCTGGAGAAATTTCCTTTCTTTTCCTCCCCCAACCACCAGCTTCTTTACAAATTCCCCAGTTCCCATGATTTTAATTTTACGGTTCACATTTTCTCCCAGCAGAATCCTGGGATGACAAGGTAGAAAGTCTGCCTTGATTAACTGTCCCTCTGGCGCTGAGGCAGGGCCCGGCGTGATAAATAGCAGGAATAAAACCGGGAGAGGCGTGTGGCAAGCAACCGCGGGCCTGGCCGTAAATCCCAGCTCTGATGGGGCCGAGATGAGCTGGGGACTTTATGGGGGGGGAACTGCTAGAGGCAGAGGCAGCTTGCGGAGCAATGAGCCACCCCCCATCCCTGGCCCCCTCCCCCTTCCTCCTGATACCACGCAGTGGATATTGTTTAAGTAAGATAGAGTGGAATCGCTCTATTGTCTCATTGATTTTTAATAAAAACAGGTAACATGCTGCAAATCTTGCAGTTATTTCATTTCTCCTCTCCTTTACCCAGATGTCCGGTAACTTCCCCCAAGGGCTCCATACAATGGGCAGTGGCCATGACTGGTGTCTGGCAGGGGGCGGGCCCTAGATTTTGAGAGGGTTCCAGGAGATCTGGGCTCTCTTCCCTCTTTACACATCTGCACACACATACATGTGTACAAACACATGTGCACACAGCACATGTGAACACTCATATGCACAGATACACACACTTGGCACACATGCACACTGCATACATGCATTGCATGCATGACTATATGTGTACACAGGCACTACACACACTGCAAAAGCACATGCATACACATAAGTACATGCACTTGCATCATAAACTTGCATGCTCACGCACACACACACACACACACACACACACACACACACACACACACACACACCAGGCTAGTAGGTGAGGAGGGACACACCAAGCCTGAGCCCTCCTTCTGACCCAATTCTACTCTCTGGTGACCTTGAGTCTAATATGAATAATCCAGAACATTCCTGGAGTAGGAGAAGGCATACATGGGAGGACAGGAAAACAGTGCAACATCAGAAAAGGAGCACAAAGAGGAAGGCTTAGTGGAATGGGGAAGGATGTTCCTGTCATGCCCAGGAGGCAGCCCGAGCATTCACACCCGGGACAGAGGTCGCTCAGGGGAACCAGGTTGAGCAACAACAGGGACACCGGCCACCAGCGATAACCAGGCCTTCAGGGAGGCCCCAGTCAGTGTCACCAGAATTACTGAACATAGATAAAGCTCTGTCTAATTTACGGCTGAAGCAGGCATGCTGTTTACCTGTTATCACAAGCTAATAGCATCCATCTGAGCTGTGGAAACGGCACTGTCCTGCAGACGAGCCCTGCATTTCCATGGCGTCTCCGGTGTTTTCAGAGCACTTTTGAAAATGGTGACTCCTTTTAGTGTCCCACTTACTGTCCTCAGTGGCTACGGAGAGGCAGGTACCATCCTTCCCATCCCATAACCGGGGTTTGAGTGGCTTCCTCCCGCTCTCCCGGCCGGCTCCTGCCAGCCAGAGCTCCATCTGCCACACCTGGAACTTTCCACCTGGGCTCATCAGAGCGCATCAGGGCAGGCAGCTCTGCAACATCCCCACCAACTTCCACCAGAGCAGCTCCCCCTTTACGTTTTCTTCATGGGCCTTGCCTGCTGGACTTCATTTCTAACCACTGTTAGAAATGAAGTTGCCTTCGGACCCCTAGACCATGTTCCCTCATACCCCAACCATGAGGCCGGGAAGTTGATTTTTGCTCTGCAGTTCTAGTTCCCCAGCACAACTGACTTGGCCTCCTCCCTCTGGGATCCCATTCCTGTGGACATTTGTCCCTTCCCACCCCAAACCCACCAGGGGCAGAGCCGACCCACACATGCTGTGCCCAAAACCTATCTCCCATCATCAGCATCTACGTCCCTGCTTCTTCAGTTCATTGCTGCTTCCCCTTAGAAGCCTCCTGGACCTCCCCCACCCACAAGAGGGACCTTAAGAACTCTCTGCTGGCCCAGTCCCTGCAAGGTGAGCTGAGTCCAGATTCAATAGCCCACAGCTGGAGCACAGACAGGAAATGTCCTACCACAGCTGGCTGCAGCCCTGGGTTCAGATTCTTGGGCAGGTTATACACTAGGGACACAGGAAGAGGATGCTGAGTGGACCAGAACAATTAGAGACACCGGGGAGGGATTTATAGAGGAAGAGAGATCACTTGGGAAAGGGTCACCAGATGGGGTAAACAGAATGGCCCAGAGGCAGATCCAAGCTTGAGAAAAAACAGAGGTGAAGAGGGCAGGCCCAGGCTCTGGGGAGGGTCCTGGGCATGCTATCTTTCTCCCAGAGCCTCTGGTCTGCAATGGATGAGTAGTGTCCCCTTAAAATTCCCGTCCTCGTAATTTCCCTATTGGGAATATACCTGGAGGAACTCAAATTATTCCACGAAAAAGATACCTGCACACGTATGTTTGTTGTAGCTCTATTCACAATAGCAAAAACATGGAGCCTACCGTGTTGCCCATCAAAGCTGGACTGGATAAAAAAAATGTGGTACATATACACAATGGAATATTATGCAGCCATAATGAAGGACAAATATATGAACTTTGCAGTAACTTGGGTGGATCTGGAGTCTATCATACTCGGTGATTTATCACAGAAACAAAGAACTGAGTTCCACATGGTCTCACTCATAAGGTGACCTTGAACAACTATAATGCTATGAGAAAGCGATTGGCAGTAGTGGAAAACTGTCAGGGGAGGGGGGTGGGACTGGCAGTTGAGGGAAACTGATAGAAGAGGGAGGGGCATACCTCATCAACAAGGGTCCCTGCATGATCAGTGTTTGTATACCTAACCCTGAATTGCACCCCACATCTTTATAGTAAATAAATAAAATTTTTTAAAAATTTAAAAATTGTTTAATCCTGACACATAAAAAAAAATGCCTGCCCTCTTAGAACCTCCAAATGCCACATTACTGGAAATAGGGTCTTTGGAGATGTAATTAAGGTAAGGATGGAGACGAGGTCACCCTGGATTAGGGCGAGCCCTAAATCCAATGAGAGTGTCCTTGTAAGAGACAGAGGAAGAAGACACAGAGGCATCCAAGAAGACGGCCACATGGAGACGGAACAGAGATTGGAGTAATACTGCCACAGCCCAGAACGCCAAGGGTGGCTGGCAGCCCCCAAAGCTGAGAGAGCGACCTGGGACAGACTGTCCCCTAGAATCTCCAGAAGGAGCCAGCCCTGCCAACACCTTGATCTTGGACTTCTAGCCTCCAGAACTGAGAAACCATTTCTGTTGTTTGGAGACACCCAGTCTGTGGTTATTTGTTACAGCAGCCCAGAAAACTCACACAGCATCTTCATCTGGGAAATGAGGGTCTTGCAACAATGGCCCACAGGGTAGGTTTGGGTAGAAAACATCATAGTTGTGAGTCCTAGTTGGTCTAGGGCCAGGCCAGGACTGGCCCAGATAGGGGCTCAGTGTAGCAGGTGAAGTCAAAGGTCTTGTTGAATCAAAACACATGGCCGTGTAAGAAGACAGACCATTGGGCAGAAACCCAGCCTTACCTTGAGCCTGGACAACCCAAGGCCCTGCAGTCTTCTCTCAGCACCCTCTACCCTCAGGCCCTCCCAAGAAACCATTTTCTCGGTGCTTCAACAACAGACTTCTCAGAGAAGCTTCCAAGTAATCAGAAGATGTTGTTCTCCAAAGAGACCTGGGTGGAAGGGATGCTTTAGGAGACCTCTCCGTCTACTCCCTCAGCTGTCATGACTGATCTCCCAAGCTGAGAGGACACCCTTGCCCAGCCTCCAGTCACAGCTGCTGAAGACTACCCAGCAAGATGGGGGGAGACAGGAGAGGAGGGAGTAGAGAGAGAGAGGAGGGGAAAAGAGAGAGGGGAGGAAGGAGAGAACCCGGCGAGGGCGGACAGGGCAGGGTATCACTGCCAGGGTATTAAAAAGCTCGTGCCCACAGTTCCCAGTGGTGAGAAGCATATGGTAAGTATAATATCTCATGACAAAACGCAAATCTAATAGACGAAACTAAAGGTGAGAAATTTTGACCTCAGAGGAAGGCAGAACTAGGAAAGGACATGCTGGTGGGCAACTGGCAAGAACAGGACCCAGACACACCAGGACAATAGGAAGAAGGACAGACATAGGGGAGAGGGGGTGAAGGGAGGATGACTCTCAGCCAAGCCCGTCCCAGGAGAGCAGGAACTGAAGGCTTTCCCTCCTCCCGACTCCTGGGAAGAGGTGGGTCAGAGCATGGGACCACCTCCTTCTCCTGGTCTGAAGCTCTCAATAGCCACAGGGAAAGTCCGATTGACTTGGCCATGAAGATGCCCCGGTCCTCGTAGCCTCCCCAGAGTCCCCCAAAGAAAGGGTGCAGGGACCATGGAAGCCACGAAGGGCTGGCAGCTCAGCACTGACCAGTACTCTCTACCTGCTCAGTGGAGGGGGAACCCTGAAATCAAGGTCCCGCAGAGGCCAAAGGTGCTGTGAATGAGACAGTGGTGACATTTGCCTGAGAGCGAGGACTGCCGGAGTTCAGCCTCCTGTGTCTCCTTCCCCGACTTGGGGACCCAAGGAAGTCAGATCAGCCAGAAGGCCCAGCATCCAGCCCAACCCTTGGTGCTATGAAGCGGCTTCCAGCCCAGCCCTCCCCATGGACACCCTCCATCCACACTGATCTAACAAGCAGCTGGACCATGTCCCCACAGCCTCTGTCAACCATCTGACTGGGGGTGGGGAGATGTGGGGATGGGCCAAGGCCTTGCCAAATACATATACATGCATACACATGCACACACATGCATACTCTCATGCTCAGATACACACACAGCCTCATACTCACACAAACACATATACACACACTCACTCTGGGTCATATGCACTTGCCCCATGTACACTTGCTGGCACACATGCTCACACACACACACACATCTCTTACACATGCACACACTCACTATTTGTGACCATAGCCTCCTCTGCATCCTCAAACGACCACCCCATCATCCTGCTCCTCCCCTGGGTCCCATTCCTCTGTTGAAAAGCCCCAGGGTGACCCCTTGGGGAAATGGTGGAAGGGACAGCCTCCCATCACCACCAGCAGGCTTTGGAGGACTTAGAATGCCAGCAAGGAGAACAGAAACCTTACAGGGCACTCACAATCTGCCAGGAATATCCTGAGCACCGTACATGTACCGTTCGTCCTCACGGCACCCTCTGATACAGGCACTGCCTTCGCCTTTCCCATCTCATGGAGGAGGAAACTGAGGCAGAAGTGACATCAGAGCTCAATCCCTGGCACCCCTGATTCACAGCCCGTGTGATACTGCCTCACTCGCAAATGCATAAGTTTACATTTAGGGTGGTTACATCAAGATCAGTGACTTTCTAGGGAGACAGAGTGAGGGAAGGACAAATTGAGAGAGACAGCAGGACAAGGAAGCCCAAGGAGACCAAGAGAGCAGAGAGAGAAAAGAAGATAAGCAGGGGAGGGGACACTGCAGACCAGAAGCCATTTCAGGTCTGCCTGGCACTCCAGAGGTCAATCAACTTCTGTGACCTGGGCAGGGGACCAGGAGTGCCATGCGGGTCAGGGACCAGCAGGACATGCCCAACCCCACAGCCTGTGTGTCACTCTGATGCTGAGCAATCCCCACCCAGTTCAGCTGCATTTTCAGGGCTCCCTGAGTTCAACAAGGCCAGGAACAGCCTTGTTGTCACCCAAGACCAGCCTGAGAGCTCACTTCCTTTGTGACATCTAAGCTTGCAGAGCTAATGGGCTGAGCAAAACACACCCCACAGAGTCTTGAGTGTCCAGGGACCTCCTATGGACTGGTAACTCTGAGCCACATATAAAGCCTTCACCAGCCCTCTCCTACCCCCTTGCTCAGGTGCCTAGGGGTACCCTGGACTCCTCTCTGTCCCCCGATGCGACATGTCTTTCCCAGCCTCCCTCAGACACGCCCCAGACCAGGCCTTTCACAAGCCCCGGATGTGGATTTGTTTTACAAGTCTGTACTTGCTTTCAACTCAATTTTGAGCTCTTCTCAACCGTGTGCAGATGAGTCTCTATAAAATGCAAAGAACCCCTACAACCAGGTCTAATTCTAGAATGTTTTCATCACCCTTGAAAGAATCCCTGGGCCCGTTAATAATCAGTCCCCATCCCCTCCCACCCCTCAACCCCAGGCAACCACTAATCTGCTTTCTGTCTCCATGGAGTTGCATGTTCTGGATCTTTCATATAAATGGAGTCTTACAATATGTGGCCTTGCATGTCGGTTTCTTTCACTGAGCATGATGCCTTCAAGGTCCCTCCACCTTGTACCTGCGTCAGAGCTTCATTCTTATTTGTGGTTACACAATGTTCCATCACATGGATAGACCTCATATTTTGACCCTTTCACCAGCTGATGGACACTTGAGCTGCTTCCACTTTGGGCTATTGTGAACAGCGCTGTTGTGAAGAACATGGGTGGACATGTTTTTCGGGTGGACACATGCATTCGTTCTTCTTGGATATATTAAGGGAGTGCGTTTTCTTGGAAGAGGTCCCACTGCCCCAAGGAGAAGCTAAACAAAGCTCAGGCCGCTGGAGCAAAGGATGCAGAATGTATTTTCAAAGGCCGGCAGACTTGGGGAGGGACCACTGGGCCGTGGATGTGAGGGAGGTGCTGGTGAGTTCCTGGTTCTTGGAGGAGGAGGTTCATTTTCCTACCAGAATCTCAAGCCACAGCTGCAGAGGGTTTGCCTCTATTTCCAGGGTTGTTTAACCACTAATAGAGCGACTCTCGGAATTTCAAGATGACTTCACTCCCAGAATCATCTCTCCCTCCTCCTCTCCCAAGACTTCCCTCCCGAGCTGGGCCCAGCTCAGAGCCACAAAGAACATCTCTCTGTCTGGCTCCATCCTGGGGGCACAGTCTGGGTCACAGCAAAGTCAGGGGTGGCAGCCCTAAAGGTCAAGTTCAGAAGAGTCCAGATGTAGGCATTTCAAAGGCCCATTCCTTGCCTCTCAGTGTGCTCCTGGAAATCCCAGAGGCTGATTGGCTGGGCATTGTCCTATTTATTGCTGGAACCTTTCAATTCAGGTAGCACCTGCACAGTGTTCCCCTAGCCACTTGGCCCAGGGAAGGTTTTACAAAGCTATGTCTGGCAGGTGGACCTAGGGTGGTGGCCCTCGACCAGAGGTGGGCTTGCTGCCGGCCCATAGTGATGTCTGCAGACATTTTTGGTTGTCACAGTTTCAGGGCAGGGAGAGTGCTACTGGCATCTAGTGAACAGAGGCCACAGATACTGTTAAAAATCCTACAATGAGATTGGCAGTAATGGGAAACTTTGTGGAGGAGGGTGGGATTGGCAGTTGAGGGAAACTGCTAGGGAGGGAGGGGCATACCTCATCAACAAGGGTACCTGCATAATCAATGTTTGTATACTTAACACTGAATAGTACCCCACATCTTTTCCAGTGCACCGGACAGCAAACCACAACAAAGAATAGTCTGCCCCAAATGTCAACAGTGCTGAGGTTTAGAAACCCTGCCTGCCTTAGAGGAAGTCCTGGCAGGTGACAGTCCCTCTGAGGTACTGAAAGTCTAATCTATGATGACCAGTCAAGCTGAGAGCACCTTGGTCCCATCGGGAGCCCTAAGGGCCCCAGACAACACTGCCTCAGCCGTTCTTGTACGCCAAGCACACAGGATTCCACACTTCCAGAAAGTTCTGGAGGCTCCTCTCCCCAGCTCTAAGCAGGACACGTCTCCCTGTCTCCCCGCCTCCCCGCCAGGCTGAGTGTGGTTGATCCTTGATCAGGCCTCGGAGCTGGAAGAAGAGGAGTGGTTGTAGTCATACCAGTGATCCCCCTCTCCTAACACCCGAGGCACAGCTAAATTCTACCTTAGGCAAGTCTGGGGCCCATTTAAGCCTGGGCCTCCCCCTTAAATGCATCCATCCTGTTTCTTGATACTGTCTCAAACAGAGCTTGGATGTACGGTCCCTGCCTTCGGAGTGTGTGGCAAATGTGAGTTTGCCAGCAGTAAGCATTTAAAACAGAGCTCAAGTTCAGCATGTCTCCATTTTTTAATCTAGCCGAAGCTTCTGCAAGTGGATGTAGCCCGGGCCTCTGTCAACTTCTGAGAGGCCCTTGAGCAAATCTCAGGGCTTGAGCTCCGAGCCACAGGGAAATTAAACTTACAGCCTCATCCAGCCGCCTCGCTGCACGAACAGGCCCACAAACTCTCCCCCCCGCCGCACCCCACAGGGGCCGCATTTGCTGGAGAAGTGCTGCCTTCACCTTGAAGGTTGCACTTAATCTAGCAGGCACAACTTGCCTGTGACTGGGCCTGTTACTTGCCAGGACTGGGCCTGTAGTGGGTGGTACTTAACCACCCAGTCCATTTTACAGAAGGGTCAACTGAGACACAGAGAAATCAAGAAGTTGCCCAAGATCCAGCAGAAGGGAGGGGCTAAGGAGCTCAAACCCAGGACTGGGCTTAAACCACCATCCTTGCTCCCACCCAACTTGTGGGACTTTCTTTGCAAGTGGTGGAGAAGGATTTTGAGAGGGACTCCTCTCTCTGGGACTTCATGTTATCCATTGGCGTATGGCTTGGCACGGTAGGCTGTGAGCAGAGCTGGGGGACAGAGTGAGCCCCAACATGGACCAGGTATACCAAGAAGATGGAGTGTGGGGGATGAATTGGGCAGAAGACCCTACACTGAAACCTTTGGACACTGTAGTGGGTTAAATCGTGTCTCCCAAAAAGAAGTGTCCCAGTCCTAACCCTGGGACTTCAGTCTGTGACCTTATTTGGAATGAGTCTCTGCAGATACATTTAAGGTTGAGGATATTGAAATGAAGTCATCATGGATTAGGGTGGACCCTAAACACAGTGACTAGTGTCCTTATAAGAAACAGAAGAGGAGGCAGAGATTGGAGAGATGCCACCCCAGCCAGGGAATGCCTAGGGCCAAGAGAAACTGGAGGAGGCAGGATGGATCCTTCTCTGGAGCCTTCAGAGGGAGTGCGGCCCTGACGACACCTTTGATTTCAGGCTTCCAGCCTCCAGAGCTGTGAGAATCAATTTCTGTTGCTTTAAGCTCCCAATTTGTGGTCATGTGTTAAGGCAGCCACAGGACACCTTTACAGACACATTCAAGGAAAGGAGACATAGGGAGTTTCCACTTAGAGGAGTTCTCAGAGCAAGGTTGACATGAGGAACCTGGCCTTGCAAGCTCCAAAATAGCCAACCCCATCCTCCTGGCTGGACGGCAGCCTAAGATGTTCTCAGAAGTTCTCTGACACAGAGAAAAGGCCCAGAAGGAGGTGGTTCCGGTGGTGAATTTGGCTCAGGGTTGACATTCTGGGCACTAGAAGGGTCACTTTGTTGGCCATGCTCCCACTGTGGTCACTCGTGTGTCCACCTGTCTTGGTGAGTGACTTGAGGCTGGTTTTCTTGAGGCTAAAGAGATATTAAGCAGAAGCTAGAACCCCACTCACTGCCTGTCCCTGGAGTCCCTTCCCAGAGAGAGGAGGGGAGAACAATCAAAGCCTCCCACACTGGTCCCCAAAACTGGGAGGCAGGGGAGGAGAGGATCGGTGTCCGACATTGTGTTTTGTTTTCTTTGGCTTCCATGAAGAAAATTAATACTTCATCATGATAAGAGCTCTGGAGAAGGCTACAAGGGCTTGACAGTCACCTCCCTACTTCCTGTCTCCTTACTCTCATTAACCTCTTCCCATCCCACAATCCTTCCTCCCTAGAACCTAAAACCCGGCTCACCCCAAGCCTTTTCCCCTGCAACTCCTGGGACCTTTCTTCAATCCATCTCAAGTGAGCTCGTGAGAATTTCCCAGACCCTCTCCCACCCCACCACAGACACTCCAACAACCATTCAGAAGCCTCCAACATCTTCACTAAGAAATATTTTAAAATTTTGCACAATTGCTAATTAAGATCAGTTTTCATCATTCAATCATGAATGAATATTCCGGTGTGGTTATTGGAAGTGTGCACACACACACAAACAAATGCTTTTTGAATTTGGTCATCTATATGCCCTTCAGAGCGTCCTCCTTGGTGGACATTGCCTTCCGGAAGCTGGATGGCAGCTGACCCCAGCACTGTGTGCCAGGTGCACATGCAGCTATGCAACCTCAGCACTTTACCACAAAGGTGAGTGTGTCCGGGCTGGAGTGGACTCAAGGGTTAAAGTGGCCATGGGCACACCAATGTGTATGGATGGCCGGCTCCCTCCCGGCCATCATTCGGCAGGGTCAGTACATTTCCATTATCTAGCCAGCCCACTTGTTAATTAATCACTCATTAGGCTAATCACAGCTATCTCGTTTCCCACTAGGGGGGAAGATGTTATCACAGTGCAATGCCAAGCCCAAAATGCAAAAATGGGTCTGCATGAAGGCAGCAAGAGAGAGCGCGAAACGATAGTTGGTTTCTAACACCCAACACATGTGCACACCCACACATGCACGTGCACGCACATGCATGATGAAATAGGATATGCATGTGTGGAAATCCACTCAACACAGGTGTTAGACTTGGGGGGTGAAAGCCACTCAAGGGTGTGCAGATGCTGTGGGCTGCTCTGCTGCGGGTGAGAGCGGGGCTAGGGAAGGGGAAAAGACATTTCTGATTTCAATTCTTATCAGTTGTCTTCTCAGACTATGAGTTGAGACCTGGGCTTGGAACAAGAGTCACTTTGAGCAAAGGAAGATGAAGACAGAGGGAGGAAAAACACTTGGAGTCTGTAGGAACCCTTCCCCACAAATACAAAGAAGCAAACTCCAAGGTATTGACACTGATGTCCCCACAGGAGCAATCCTGGGATGGAGACTCCAGGAAAATGAGTCAACTCAAAAATTCCAAGAGGAGTTCTAAAAAGTTCATCCCAATCCAGACTTACAATGGTTCAACTTGAAGTTTTTTTACTTTAAAATGGACTTATTGGGGTATAAAATGCATTTTCCACCTATGATGGCTTTATCAAGGATAACTCCATCACAGTTCAAGGAGCATCTGTATATGGGCCTGAGGAAGAAGACAGAAGGGAAACTACTAGACACTTACCATGATCCAAGGTACTACACAATTAAAGATCAAGACCCATATCCAGAAAGACTGTAACAGAGCTCTGAGGGCCACCCACCAAAAATAGAGCACTGTAGGAGGGGCTATTTTTACACATAACTGAGACTAGTCCCAAATGCCTATGTCCAAAAAGATAGATCCCAGGAGGAGAGAAAAAGTAAAACCCTTGTTAAGGAGCAAATTCGAGAAGTAAACCTACTTTTAGAAAGGCACAAACGGGCTTTGCTAAATCAGGGTTGGCAGCCCTCAATTAAAGTGGGTGCAGCACCCCTTCCTAAGAGCACAGTTGCCCCACCCCAAGTGCGAGGGGCCCCAATTGCTCACCCAAAGCCATGTTTTCTGACCAGAAGTTTTCACCCACGGATGAGCTAAACCCTTCCTGTTGCTTGCCTCACTTCATTGGGACAGTTTGCTTTGAAATGCACAATTATTAAAGGACATGATGATGTGTAGGTGTGTCAGTTGAAAGTAATTAAACCTAAACACCTGAGCTGTAAATGAGGAAAATAAATACATTAGGAAATTTGTTTTTAAATGTTGTATGCTAATTTATTCGGCTCAGTCAAGTGCAGTCAACCCTGAACCTTGGGGACTGTCACTGTGGGTAACAGTCACAGGCAAAGATGTGCAGAAAGAAGTTGTCACCTACACCCAGCTCCGAGCCCTGAAGACAAGCACGTCAACGTCTTGGAAGCACCATCCTGGGAACAAAGAGGAAGCTGGGGAAGTCTGTTCAAAGCCTCCCTGGAGCCAAATATTTTCACCTTGATGGCAACTCAACCATTCAGCCTAAAGTCCTTGAATTGAAACTGGCAAGAGGGGGCCAGGTACAGTGGTTCAAGCCTATAATCCCAGCACTTTGGGAGGCCGAAGTAAGAGGATTGTCTGAGCCCCACAGGTTCGAGACCAGCCTGGGCAACATGGTGAGACCTCGTCTCTACAATAGATTAAAAAATTAACTGGGCATGGTAGTGCTCTCCTGTAGTTCCAGCTACTTGGAAGGCTGAGGTGGAAGGATCCCCTGAGCCCAGCAGGTTGAGGCTGCTGTAACCATGAGCAGCGAGCCACTGCACTCCAGCCTGGGCGACAGAGTAAGACTCCAACTCAAAAAAAAAAAGAAAGAGAGAAAGAAAGAGAGAAAGAAAGAAAGAAAGAAAGAAAGAAAGAAAGAAAGAAAGAAAGAAAGAAAGAAAGAAAGAAAGAAAGAAAGAAAGAAAGAAAAAGAAACTGGCAAGAGGGAAAACCACCCACCATCAGATGGGGAGCACCTACAAGCTATCACGGTACATTGCATACAATTCAAGAGGTATCCACAGAGTGCCCGACCTGGCACAGCGGCACCCTGGACTCAAATTCCAACTCTGTCACTCCCTGGAAGTAAGACTTTGGGCAAGCTGTTGGGTCTTCCCAAACTTTCTACTTCATCTTCTGAAAAATGGTGCTGGTAATGGTACCAACATCATCAGATCATCATGAGTATTGAAAGACAGCGTGTGTTCGCATGTTAAGTTGAGCCCTTGCTGGATGGAAAATAAATGCTTAATATAGGAGATACTTCTGTGGAACACTTTCCTCCGTTCCCAGAGTACCCCTTCCACTCAGTACCAGCATCATCTATACAGATGGCAAAGGGGTGGTGGCCAACGCTCCATGGGGGTCTCCTTAATCCTGTAGAGCTCAGAAGGCTTTGTGTTGAATTCCCTGTGGGTATGTGGGAGGAGAACTCAGCTGGCATTGAAGGATAGGTGGTATTTTGATTGGTTGAAATTAAGGAGAAGGAAGTCGGTAGAAGGCATAGGGCAGACGAAAGCATAGATGTGAGGATTGACGGGAATGCAGATGTCTGAGGAGGAAAGAGGAAGTGAAGTTGTAATGGGTTGTTTAAATCCCCTCATCCCAAGAGGCAGGAACTTGTCTTTTTAGAGAGGAAGACTGTGAGCTAGGATGGACAATCAGAAATGTAGGATAGAGCCACATTCTGTCATAACCTTCATGCAACGACATGTGGCGGGTCACGGTGTACTGGAAGGTGAAGGGCTTTGTTTGGACACATGATACGGAAGGCAGGGTTCTAACAGTTGGCTGATGCTCTGCTATCTCAGGACAGAAGTCTCTTAGGAATGGATGTAGTTTTACCATGGCCCAGGTTGAGGCCATGGACTCTTGTCTTCTTCGGAGTGATCATTCCCTGCCCCTGGTGTCCTTTAATAACTGTGCATTTCAAAGCAAACTGTCCCAATGAAGTGAGGCCAGCAACAGGAAGGGTTTAGCTCATCCATGGGTGAAACTTTTGGTCAGAAAACATGGCTTTGGGTGAGCAATTGGGGCCCCTCGCACTTGTGTCTGGCATCAGGAGGCTGTTCATACAGGTGCCACGTGAGTGAGCACATCATTCAATCATATGGAGAGAAGAGACCCAAGATCACCTTGTGGGGAGGGGGTTGACTATAAGGGAAGTGGAAAAAGGAAGTTAGGGCCATGGAGGCAGAACAGGGAGTGGCCAGGGTCACAGAGCAGAGGGAGGAAAAGAGAAACCATACAGCAGAGATGATGGAAGAAACACTGGGACACACTGCAAGCTCCCTATGTCCTCCCTCACCTCCTCTGAAAGGGGAGCAGAAAGGGGAGGTGAGGGAGGACATAGGGAGCTTGCACAGCTGTGGGGTGTCACGGGGAAGAAACATACTGGCAGCTTCAGAGTCTTTGGGCCAAGAAGCCAACAGAGAGGCAGCAGCACCACAGAGCCATCCCATGTATAGTTCCCTGACTACCCAGTCCATGCCTGCCAAGGAGACATACAACTTTGAGCATGTGACGTCATCTCGCTGGGTCTCAGTTTCCCCATCCGTGAAATGGGGATGATAATAGGTCATGCCACGTGGGATTGCTTTGACGATCAAATGAGTGAATTTCCCCACATTCCCCAGCCCACAGTTAGAGCAATGTGCTCTGCAGGTAAAGCTAGGATGAAATGCTAATAACCATGTTGTTGTACACATGCGGTGCCAGAGCTAAAGAAAGCAAGCCGACTTCGCCCAGGCCTAGCAGTCATGTTGGTGTTGGTTAGACCTCAACTCAAGAGCAATGTTCACAAACTACTCTGCCTGCCCCTGGGGTGGTGGCTTCATCTCATTTGTGACAGAGAGAATCACGTGGCCAGGGGAGATAACCATGAGTGCTGGAGCATCTCAGTGGGACCCCCTTCCCTCCTCCTGGCAGCAGATGGGGCCACTGGCCCTGAGTGGCCGGCTCAGTGGTCACAGCAGAAGGACAAGCCATGCCTCCTCAGTACCTCTTTCGGGTGGTGTAAGGGAAGCTGGTTCAGGGCAGGAATGTTGACCAGAGCCCAGGACAACAGAGAAGCATTGGCAGTCTGCTCACCACAGCCTTGCATCCCCATGGTGGGTAGGGAGAAATATGTGGATTTATGTGGTTGTGTAGATATGTGTGGGTGTGTGCAAGCATGGGGGGTATGTAGATGTGTGTACAGAAGTGTTCTGGGTTTTGTGTGTGTGTGTAGATTGTGTGGGCATGTGCAGGTGTGTGCAAGCATGTGCAGACGTGTGTGGGCATGGGAAGTGGTCCAAATATGTGCCGTGTGTGCAGCGTGTCTGTGCCCCACCATGGCCGAACTCCACGGTTCCCCTACCACCACTGTCTGCACACACCTGCCCCAGGTCTCAGGCAGAGGCCAGCAGCTGCCATCTCTCCAGGAATCTTAGGCCTGGTGAGCCTCACCCCAGGGCACCTTGGGGGCAAGATCTTTTTCCTTATTCCACTGGCTCCCTCCCTCACATCTCTGCACAAAGCTGCAGCCTGACGTACAGGTGTGGCGGAGACTCTCCTGCTGTTTGGCTGATGCAGAGGAGGAAAAGGGGCCGACTCTGCCCAGGAGCCAGTTCCGTGGTCCTGCAGATGTCTCTCTGCCCATGGTGGACAATAGTCTGTATACCCTGTGATGGCGTTGGGCAACAGAAACCCCTGTGGTGGGTTGGGAAGCATCTTTGGTGACATCCTGTGCGGGAAACTCCCTCCCAATAAGGCACCACTGGGAAGTGCATCTTTCAGATGCTTCAGGGGTGGCAACGCCCCCTAGAGCTAGGCTTCCCACCTCTGCTCTCCCTTCAGCCCCTTTTGCACCTCTTCCCCTTTTTGGTAAAGGCTGGCTCTCTCCCAGGGGTGGGAACAGCTCATGCTGCATGCCCTGGGTCAGGGCATGTCATTCTCTGTGCCCACAGAGCTTCTTCTCAAAACCTCTCTCCCAACACACCCTGAAGGCCAGCTTCTACCCACACACCCGCATCTGTCCTGCTCCCAGAGCCAGGCAGCTCCTCCCACTGCATCCCTGCCCAGCCCTCCGGCCCCTCCTTGTCTGTTCTCTGCAGAGGCCCAGCCCTGCCTCCTCTCTCATCCACCAACCCAGCCTCTCCTGGGGTCTAAGAACACTGTCGTTCCCCCACCGAGTTCCCCCACCCCCCAGACCCTTAGCTGTTTGTAGGCCCTCTTGCCCTGCCCTCAAGCAAAGGTGCCCACTCACTCTTGGACTCAAGGAAGAAATTCCAAGAACGAATGTCAAACAGTCTGGTCCTGTGCATTATCAAATAGGGAAACATAGAAGTTGGGCAAGGAAAAGTTCCAAGAGGGTAAGTGGCCTGCCTAGGGTCATCGAACTCACCCCCCACAACCCCACCCCGGTGCTCCTGTAACCTACCCTGGAAGTAGCCACAGCCATATCCTGACTGAAAAGACTTGGAGAATGCCCTGGGGTGAGCCAAGGTCTCATCTGATGGTCCTGTTGCTGACAGGCGACAGGCACTTCTGCACTTCAATTGCTCAGTGTCCAGGCCTGGGTCATGGGGCCCTGTACCCAGGCGCCATCTGGAGACGCCACCTCCCTGCACTCGCTCAGGTGGGTCTTTTGTAGAGTCAGCCACATGCATACAGCCACCATGGCACCTCCCATCCATGGAGCGTGTGCATGAGCCCCACTTTGGCTGTATCTAAAGATGAGCCATGTACATCGAGGATGCTTAACGGGATCATCCTCAGGGACTGGACCCAAGAGAATCCAAAGTCAGGGGAGGCAGGACTTGAGCCTGCAGAGGGGTTTTGATGAAGACATCAATGCCTGCTGAAATTCACCTCCTGTGCATGGCTCCTGCACCGCTCTTCTTCCCAGCAAAGACTACCTGTAAACTGAAGATGGACATCACATAAGCCCAGGAGAGCTGGCCTGGGGCTCCAGAGGGACTGCCACACTAGGCAGGCTTGGCAGGGAGGCTTGCCACAAATAACCCAGGAGGTGGCACAGGGCATCCCAGAGTGGATGGGCAAATGAGCGTGTATGCATACCCACATTCAGAGTCTCACACTCACATAGATGCTCACACTCAGGGTCACACACTCACACCAACACTCATAGACACTCACACTCATGCAAACAGTCACAGTTTACACTAGCACACTCACTCACACGAAGAAGCTCACCCTCCTACTAATATATTCACACACTCTTATAAACACACTCACACATAGATAGTCACATAGTCACACATACTTCCACAAAGCAACACTTACATAGAGACACATGCTGCCACACACTGGTTCACAGTATACACACTCCCACAGACACACATTCACCCACTCACACATACCAACAGAGCCATATACTCACAGGCATAAGGACACTCATCCACACAGCTATACACTATGACACACTCAAGCACACACGGCCACAAACCACACTCCACAGTTGCAGCCTGACACCCTGCTGGTTACCTCCAGCTTGGCCTCTCCTGAGAGTCACTCAGAGGTCCAGTTGTAAGTTTGACTCCTGCCTCTCTCAGATATGACACGAACCACGTCCCGACTCCAATTCTTAATTTTCTCCCAAACCTGTCCCTCTCCCATGTGATCCTTCTATTCAGCCGTTGCTCAAGCTGAAATCTGTGTATCATCCTTGCTGTCTCCCCCAGCCCTTGCCCTGCTAACTCTGACCCTGTCTGTCCTTCTCTCTCTAGGGCTCTCAGCCTCAACACAGGGACATTTGGGGCTGGGTCATCCTTATTGGGGGCTGTCCTGTGTGATGTAGCATGTTTGGCAGCTTCCTTGGCCTCTACTTTCAGTTGTGACAGACCCAGGCATTGTCACACGTCCTGGGGTGGGGGAGAACTGGCCCTGGACTGAGCCCAGCACTTCTCACCTGGACACAGCTGGGGGTTCCCCATGGGTCTCTCTGCCTCTGACCCAGTTCCTTCCGACCCTTTCCCAGTGCACTCTTCTAAAATATTCATCAGTGAATATCAGAGATGGCATTATTTTATAAAGATACAGAAACTTATCTAAGAACTGAAGCTAAATGCATATTTATACAAAGGCCAGAAGCCCCACATGAGTCAGCCTGTGTCCTTCCCGTGCTGAATGACCCCCATGGGTTCCCACCACATGTGAGTTGCTCCAAGCCCCTCATTGAACCCCCAACCCTTCACAGCAGCCTCTACCCACCCTGGGCCAACCCCTGCGTCGTCAGCATCATGGCCTTTTTTGATTTGTCAAACACAAACTCTTTGTTAGAGAGGTCTTAGCACAGCTTATTCCCATGGCCTGGAACATTCCTCAACACCCTGTCACCAGCCCACCCTATTCAGCACGGGGCTGCCTCCTCCCATTGTAAATCCCTCAAGTTACTCTGCATCACAGCAGCCTGGCCATTTCCTTTAGGGCTTTTCCAAGAATGTGTAATGAATTGTACAAATTTATCTGTGTGTTTTACAGATATAAGCATAGACATAGACACATAGACATGGAGGATGCTGGTATAGATGGGGTATTGTCTTCTGCCTCTCTCAGCTATGACACAAACCATGTCCCGACTCCAGTTCTTAATTTTCTCCCAAACCTGTCCCTCTTCCATGCGGTCCTTCTGTTCGTTGCTCAAGCTGAAATCTGTGAATCATCTTTGCTCTCTCTCCCCAACTTTTGTCCTGCTAACTCTAACCCTGTCTGTCCTCTTTCTGGGGCTCTCAGCCTCAACATATGGACATTTGGAGTTGGGTCGCTCTTATTGGGGGCTGTCACACAGGTGATTGGCACATGGCACAGGCACAGGCAGAGAGACACACCACCTGTCACAGGGTGCCTTCCTCCTCAGGGTGTGGGCCTCCTGGGGATGCAGCTACACTGTTTTCTGCTGTCCAGTGCACAGGCCCCTGCTCCATGTCTGACACAGAGTAGGCCCTCTTGATGTTTCCAGATGGACGGATGGACAAGGGCCTTGGGTAGCAACAGAAAAGGGACTTTGGTGGAGACCAGAATCAGAATTGATAACTTTCACCTGGACAGAGTATACTGCCACTCCTGGACACAGTGTCAGGGGAGGAAGGGTCGTTTTAAAATAGCTCACGAATGGGGGGACGACTTTTGTAATCTCTGCAAATGTCATCAACTTCCAGAGATCTGGGGAATCACCCAGTCAAGACACAAGGCTGCTAACTCCTATCATGTCTTTCAGTCCTTCTCAATACTGCAGCAACTGTCACTGAAGGCTGTCGGCAGCACCCTTTGGAGACGCCCCCTGGGACCTCAGTCTCTGGGGCAGCTAGAGTACCCTCCCATCCCAGGACAGTGACTGATCTCTGCTCCCAAACAAACAGACAACAAATGCGTCCTCAGCCAACTGGACACTGGGATGTCCCTGTGTACAAGAGCGATTAGGTGAGGTGCCTGTCTTCAGGCAGTGGGGTCCAGTGTGTGGAGACACCAGCAAACATTTAAGACTCTGCAGTGCACAAGTAAACAGAACGTGATTCCCAAGAGCCATGGCTACTCAAAGAAAAGAGAAGCTGGTGTACAGGAAAGGGGGCTTACCCAGCCTCCTTATGTTGACATCTTGCCTAATAGCAGTGTGCCATCACAGCCAGGAAACCGACCTTGCTACAGTGCATGACTTAAGCAGATTCCTCAGTGATATGTCCACTTGTGTGTTCATGCCTGCGTGTGTGTGTATGTATGTCATTTTATCACATGTGCATTCTGTAGCCATCACCACAGTCAAGACGCAGAACCGTTGCATCACCACAAAAATCTTTTTTTTTTAATTAAAAAAGGTTGAGAACTAAGAATTGTCACATCATGTAAGTAAGCCCCTTCTACAGCACTGGGGCAGCTCGGCCAAGCTAGAGAGAGGGCAGCATCTGAACAGTCTGCTTCCCAAACAGAGGAGCAATTTATCGGTGTCTGGGGGGCTCTTCGTGGCAAAGCAGGGAGGGAATAAAGAAAGATGTCAAAGTCATCTGTACCTGGAGCAGGAGGTTCAGTTTGTGCTAAAAGATCACCTGTTTTCTCTCTAGTTCCCATCTTCACACCCTCTCCTCCTCTGGTGCTGTCCATGGCTTCCCGGGCACTGTCCCCTCTCTCCATCCCTCAAAACAACAAGACTAAGGTCTAATGAGAAATGCAGGAAATGGGGATGCCTCACCTGTGCAGAGCATGGAGTGAGGAGCTGGGTTGTCAGGCCCCCTGGGACTCCTCCCGTGCCCACCTTCCCTGTCCCTACAGAAGACCCTGCCCTTCTCAGAGTCTCCCCATCTGCATCGTCTCTCAGCCCCCAGACCTGGCAGGCTCTGCAGCCCAGACACACAGACCATCTTCCCCTAGGCTTCCCCACAGCCTGTTCCCAGGAGTGGGGTCCTTGAGCCCCTCTCCTGGTGCAGTCCACAGGCCCAGGCCACTCTCAGAGTTCATAGGAGAGTGGCAATGCCGCAGTACTGCCTCTGTGGGGCCCTGGAGCTTTCAAGGTGGGCGATGGAAACAGGGAGGGGCTGGTTTCTTCCACCAGCTGGTCTCGGGTGCGTGGGAGGCACCAGGGAGGCTGGAAGGCAGGGGCGGTTGCACTGAACGCTTAGGACTCTCTGCCCTCCACCCACCCTCTGATGCCGGACTTCATTTTTCTTCAGGAAGTGGGGAGTCCTGGGGAACCCAGTGTGGCCAGATGGCACAGAGCGCAGTGGGGTTAATGGCACCAGGCAGTGCCCTGCCCTGCGGAGGAAGGAGACGCCAAGGAGCAGATGGCACTCCAGGCTGGAGGACACCAGGGAGGGATCCGGCAATCATGGGTAGTTATTGTACCTGTGGAGGTCAAGTCCACGGGTTTCATTTCCACCAATCTCAGAGACCTCCTGACCACTCTGGACACTGGCTGCCTTCCTAAAGGCTGAGGAAAAGGTCCCTAACATAGTGGCAGCTGACAGAATACCCTTGTTCCTTGAAGATGGGACATTGAGATGACAGTAGTGGAGGATGGGGGGAGAAGGATTATGGGATTCAGGGTTACAATTACATTTTCATTCAGCAAATACATTTTGAGTGCTAGAATTCTCCCTCAAAAAATGGGCCCCTCACAATAGTCAAATGTCCATCAGGGGATGACTGAGTAAACCAAATGCGGTGATTCATATAGTGGAATATTATTCAGTTTCAAAAAAGAATGAAGTACTCACACATATCACAATGTGCTACAAAAAGACAGATTCAATTCCATGTGTATGAAATGTCCAGAATGGGCAAATCCACAGTGACAGAAAGCAAATTAATGTTTGCCAGGGGTTGGGGCTGGGGGGTGACTGCTTAATGGGCACAACGTTTTCTTCTGGGATAAGAATTCCCTAGAACTAGAAGAAGGTGCCAGTTGCACAAAACGGTGAATGTATTAACTGCCACTGCATTTGCTCACTTTGAAACAGTTAATAGTTCATTTTGTGTTATGGAAACTTTACCTCGATTTTTAAAGAGCTGGCCCTCCCTGCCTTCCCTGCTCCACTTTCATCTATAGCTTCTTCTTCTCCACCCCAGCCCCAGGAGCAGCTTCCTGAAAGCCCTTCTGTCTGCTATCCTCCACACAAGCACCACAGTTGGCTCCCAAAATCAACCTCATCAGGTCTAGCTCCCCCTCCTTGCTGGCAGGGCACCCAAGACCACCCTGAGGGCCCTCCCCCACAGAGCCTCAAGTCCTATACCTCAGCCCTTCCAGCCTCTCCTGCTTCACTTAAACGAACCAGATCTAGTATGGTTTGAATGAGTCCCTCCAAGCGCATGTGTTAGAAGCTGAATCCCCAATGCAGCAGTGCCAGGAGGAGGGGTCTAATGGTGACTAAGTCAATAGCTCTACACTCACGAACGAATTAATACAATTATTGTGCAAGTGGGTTGGTTATCAAGAAAGTGGATTTGTCACAAAAATGAGTTTGGCTCCCTCTTGCTCTCTCCTGCTCTCTCGCCTTTTCACCTTCTGCCATGGGATGACATAGCATGAAGGCCCTCACTAGATGCCAACGCCATGCATGCTCTGGGACTTCCCGGCCTCCAGAGCCAAATAAACATTTATCATTTATAAAGTAATCAGCCTGTAGTATTCTATTATAGCAGCACAAAGTGGACTAAGACAGTGCTCTTCCTTACCTCCATGCCTTTTTTCTGTCTGCAGTTCTTTGTTCACCAATTCTTCCCAGAAAACTCCTGTTATCCTTCAAAACCCAACTCAAAAGTGTTTACCCTGGGCCCCCAAAGCATTTGTTCTGCATCTGTACAGTACTGCTCTCACTGTAAAGGATGGATAAGCTGTAGCATGTGTGTCTCCTCCATGAAACAGCAAGCTTCCTGAGGGGAGGGGACACACTGAGTTCATCTGGGATCCCTAGGACTCAGTCGGGTGACTAACACAACCTTTCATTTCACAAATGTCGTTGAAGACCTAAGATTCAATGACCAATAAATAAAATGAGGACTTCCGACTGCCACAGGGATGTATTCTCTTCTCATTCAGATTCTTTTTGTCCTGCTTCCAAATACCACCACCCAAGTTCTCCATTCTCCCTGGGATAGTGACCTGAATAGCTGGGAAGGAGAAAGATAAAGATGTAGAGGTCATGCTTCCAACCATTTCCTCCTTCTTTAAACTCCAAGAGAATTTCTAGGTGGAACTGCGTCACTTACCAGTTATAGACCATGCCTATGTTTTCCACCTTCTACATCTTATGAAGTGTCCCCTGCCCCACTGAGCACAGGGCTTTGACACCTCCATTTGTTGTTTCCCCACGGCGAGCATCACTTGCTGTGAGGGACTGAACAGTGACTCTTACCCCCCATGACCCTTCCTGGTAGAGACCAATTTACCTGGAATCTCAGAAAATGGCCTTATTTGGAAATAGAGTCTTTGCAGCTGTAATGAGTTAAAGATCTTGCAATGAAATCATCCTAGATTTAGGATGGGTCCCCAAATCCCATGACTGGTGTCTTTATAAGAGCAAGAAGAGGGAGATTTGGACGTTCAGAGACACAGAGGAGGAGGCCGTGTGAAGACGGAGGCAGAGATAGGAGTGATATGGCTACAGGCCAAGGAACACTAAGGATTGCCTGGAGCATCCAGAAGCGGGGAGAGAGACAAGGAACAGATCCTTCCTCAGAGCCTCAGAAGGAACCACCCCTGCTGACACCTTGATTTCACACTTCTGGACTCCTGAACCATGAGAGAATAAATTTCCGTTTTTATGCCACCTAGACTTTGGCAATTTGTTATAGTAGCCCAAGGAAATTAATCCACTTGCTAACATATTGTAGTTTACTGATATACTCATTGTCTGCCTCTCTTTAGAGCACAATTTCTATAAGGCAGGTATTTCTGTCCCTGCCCACCAATGGGTCCTGAACTTTTAGGACAGTGCCCAGCACATAGTAAGTGACCAGTAAATCATTGTTACATGAATAAGAGATGTAACGATGAGATGCACAGACTGTCTGAGTCTGATTCCCAGCTCCACGTTGAGTGTGACCTTGGATGGGTTCTCCAACCCCTCTGGACCTCAGGTTTCTCTTCCATAAGGTGGAAAGAATTGCAACAACTCCCTCATGCAGCATTACAGGGATTACATGCTTTGAAAGGCATATACAGGACCCTATACACTGTAAGCACTCAAATGTTAGATGTCAGAAATGGAGCCACTCAAGAATAAATTAACAGTGGTTCTCAATGGGTGAAATCTTGCTTTCCCAGGGGACATTTGGCAATGTCTGGAGACATTGTCAGGTGTGTGGAGATCGCTACTTGCCTCCAGTGGGCAGTAGTTGGGGATGCGGCTCAGCATTGTACAGTGCCTAGGACATCTCCCTGCAACCGTACATCATCCAGCCCCAAATGTCAATAGTGCTGAGGCTGAGAAGTGCTGGTGCAAAGTAAAAAAGGTTTCCAGAGGAAAAAAAGCAAGACATCGAGATCAAATAAAGTCCCAGACAGAGTTATCCAAGAAGGCAAGTGAATATGCACATGTTTCTCTCTTTCCAACCCACTGGCCGCCATATTGAAAGCTCCCCCAAGAACATCACCTGCCCAGGCGTAGGGGTCGTCTGATGTCTCCTTCTTCCAGGACACTCTCAGCCCACACCCACTCTTGGGAGAAGAAAAGGCAAGAGAAGCCTCCCTGATTATTCTGCAGTTGCTCTGCAAAAACAGACTCCTCCTGGGCTTAACCCTAAGCCCCTGGCAACCACCAATTATGGAGAACTTGACTGCTGCTTTGCTGGACCCAGACCAGGAAATCCAGATGGGAAGACACAGGAGCTCACTGGCTCCTGGCGCTCTGTGGCGCGGTCTCTGTGAGATGGGCATGCATCACAAAACCTTACTCTCCTCCACCACCAAGGAGACTAGTCGATTTCCTCTCCTCCAAGACACTTCCGACAGAGTAGGCAAATTGCCACGAAGACGTTTTAGGGAGACATTAGTGATAGTCTGAAGAAGAGGGGAATGCTTGTCATGGAGGGGTCTTGGCACCTGCCCAAGGTGCTGTCCATCGAAACTGCCAGCCTGTGGAAGGTGCCCATCAAGATGGAGCATGGGCACAGAGGTGTCACGTGCACCTCGGCCCATGGAGGAAGGACGCTGGGTACATCTGTCGGGGCGGCCCGAGGACAGGCGACAGATTCCCCCGCAGACATCTGCCTGCCAGAGGAACGTGCCGTGATGCAGACGCTGGAGAGAGGAGAGGGGAAGGGAGGAGGCGGCGACTCTTTTTATAGCAAGAGAGCAAACAAACAAACTGCTTTGCTTTAAGAAGCCAAAAGGGAAAAAAGAAAGAATACGTTTCTGCCGCCCAGTGGGAGCATAGTCAGAGCCATCTTGGTTGGCCAAGGGGAGAAAGGGACGCTGAGGCCTCCATCCGTGGCCCTGAGGACAGCTGAGGACAGGCCAACCCGAGCTGCTCGGATGCCAGTGATGTGCCGGCATGGTGCTGGCCCTGTTGTGAATTAGTCCTCACTCTTTGCAAAAGCTCGGTGAAGTGTAACCCAATTGCACAGGTGAAGAGGGCTAGGCTTGACCACTTAGTGAATGGGGAACCAGGATGCGGCCCCATCTCCAAGCTCCCACCCACCATGCTCCCTGGGGCCCTGAGGTCTCCCATTCATGAGCTCAGGCTTTCCATAGGTTAGGTGGAAGTCAAGATCCACAGGCCTGGAGTGAAAGCCCCTGACTTCTCTCTCCATCTCCCTCGTTCCTCCTCCTCTGGTCTGCAGACCTGTGAGCCCATGAAGCACGCCACGACCTTGGCTTCCCGAGGCAGCCTCCCCTCACCCCGACACGGGAGCCGACATTGTGCATTCTATTCAGATCTCCCTTTGTTCAGGCCATATAGAAACCGGAGCTGCTCATCAGAGAGAAAAGCTCCATCCCATAATAAACAGCATGAACTATTTATAACCCTGAAAACATCTTTATTATTATTTTTCTTCCCTCCAGAAACAATCTCACACAATCCTGTTAAGTACACACCACCAAGGACTGGAGGGCCGCGGGCCGGGGCCGCTTCCCCCGGCCCTGCCCAGCGAACAGATGGCAGCGTGGGTGTTAGGTACCAGCCTCCTGGCAATCCGAACATCTGTTCCCGTTAGAAAATGCTAATTGCCATCAATCAGGACAGCACCTACCCACATTTACATGCAAGCACACATGCAAAAAAAAAAATACATCTAAATTTCTCCAAGCACAACACTCCCTGCATGTTAACGAGCCTGAGCTGTGCCTTAACCATGCGAGGAGCAGCCCCTAGGCCAGCTTCTGGTCCAGAAGGCTCCAGCCAGAGCCTGCCCTGGACCCACAGCAAGGAGAGAGGTTAGGGAGTCACTCAGTGGGCGGCCCGGCTCCAGTCTGCCGTGGCCTCTCATCTGCCCACCCAGGGAGCAGACCTGAGGTCGTGGGCTAGGGCAGTCCAAGTCATCTGAACAGAGCACATGCCTGGACTCACCCCTTCTCCACCTGAGTGAGTGTTGGCATTGGAACCCCTCTCTGAGCAAAGGTCCTGGGCATCTCCAAGTCCCTGAGGAATAAGCTGGCCAGATCTCTCAGCCTGGAGGTCTATGTCATATCCACATCCGAGGGGTGATCCAGAAGTCTCCCTTTGCCCAAAAGTGCTTGTGCAGGGACACTTGGCAGTTTGCAGCCACAGCCCCAAGGCAGGCCTCCTCTGGGCCATGGGGCTAGAGACAAGACCTTTTCAGCATGTCAGGTGAAACCAGTGCCCTAGTGGCCTCCTCCGCTCTCTGGTCTCGGATCCCTAGGCTTGGCAAGACTCTTGCACCCTCCCCTGGACTGCTGTTCAGTTCATCATCAGGCAGCCCCAGAACCTAGAGATCTGGAAAGGTCCTGGGGACCCAGGGACAGTCATAGGGCAGTGGGAAGCAAATAAATCTGCCCTTGACAGGAGAATGGCTGAGGAGAGAGAAGGGTGGCGTCCTAGCACTGCTCTTGGGGGAGCTGAGGGCAGAGCCTCCCTCCTTCCTCACCTGGCTTTCTGAAGATCCCCCTGGCCTCCCCAAGGAGACCCAGGTGATTCCATGGGCTCTCAGGAGGGTCACCTGCAGCTTGTTGGGAGACCAACAACATGCCCCATGTGATCTTGGGCCCACGCGTGCCATCCCAGGACCTTCTGTGTTTTCAGAAAGTGAGCTGGAAATATCGGCCTGTTATATAACGCGAGTCCCCCACACACATACACCCTCCCCAAGAGAAAGCGATTTTGCTAATTTTTCTCCCGGGTGGCAGGCGCTGTTGCCAGCCTTGGTTGCTATGGGGCCCGGGGACTGGTTGGAGTGGGAAACTCAGAGGATTGGAGGAGAGGTTTCCATGGGGAGCCACACGGTACAGTGGGGAGAGGCCTCAGGTCCCTCTCACCTGGGGCCGACACCACCACCAGGTGGCAAGAAGGGCTGGGCTCAGATCCAGCAGGTGACATCACAATAGGAAGAAGCCATCTCAATAATGTAATGATAGGGCTTTTCTTTTTCTTTTTCTTTTTCTTTTTGAGTTTGAGTCTCACTCTGTCACCCAGCTTGGAGTGCAGTGGCCGCTTCCGGCCACTGCAGCCTTGACCTGCTGGGCTCCGGCGATCCTTCCGCCTCAGCCTTCCGAGTAGCCGGAGTTACAAGGGCTTTTCTTTTTTGAGTTGGAGTCTCACTCTTTGTTGCCCAGGCTGGAGTGCAGTGGCATGCTCACAGCCACCACAGTCTCAACCTGCTGGTCTCAGGCGATCCTTCTGTCTCAGCCTTCCAAGTAGTTGGAACTACAGATGCATGTCACCAGGCCCAGCTAGTTTTTGTGATTTATTGTGGAGATGAGGTCTCACCAAGTTGCCCAGGCTGGTCTTGAACTGCTGGGCTCAGGCAATCCTCTCACCTTGGCCTCCCAAAGTACTGGGATTACAGGCTGAGCCACCATACCTGGCCGAAAGGGCATCTTCATGGTGACACCCCTGTCTGTGTACAAGGTACAGGACTATCCACATGCACACATATGACAAACACCATGCACAGATATGATACATCTAGGCAAGATGCACTGCCAGCACTGCGGTGGGCACGTTATTAAGAGAGGATGGCATGTGGTTTATTTCCCCAGAGTAGGGTGTCCTTCTCAGAGATTTCAGATGATAAGTGGAAAATTAAGAGGTTGGCAGAGTGAGGGGGCAGAGATAGGTGGGAAAGACGCTAGAAAACTCATGCAACTTTGCCTCCAAATATCTTTTAAATTTATTCTTCCTTTAAGAAGATCCCCGAGCTTGGTGCCAGGTAAATGCAGGCAGATGTTGGGGGCACAGTGTCACATCATGTCCGTGGAGCATGACCCAGCCACGTGCCTATGGCCAGCACTCATGCACCCACCCCTGTTCTCCCTGCTTGACAAAGAGAGGCTCGACTCCCTAGCCAGCAACTCCATTCCTGAGCTTCCTCACTGCAGAGGGTGGGAGGCCACACCTGCTCCATGTGGCTCCGCCCTCCAGCTCTGGTCCATGGCACTGGTGGCCACTGCAGCGGGTGCCTAGACCTGCTTCCCACCAGACTCCAGGAGTTGATACATTTGTTTCCCATGTTCCACTATACTCAGGCTCATTATTGTCTTTGTTTGGAATTGCTCTCTCCTGAAGGCTTTGAGTTCTCCTAGGAAGGCACTTTGAACAAGGTCTCTGGGCAGTTGTCCTCATCCTCCAGCTTGCCCCCTTCCATCATGCTCCATGAGCCTGACTACCCCGCGATGCCTAAGCATGACCTGTCTTCCCACATCCTCAGGTGCCACAGGCAAGAGGAGTGGGAAGATGGTCCTTCTCCAGCATCAGGGTTGGGTGTTGGGCCTCTTCCCTACCTTTCACCTCCCACTTCACAGCTTCACTGCCCTCACTGTTTTGTTTGCTGGGTTTTGAGAGCTGAGGGAGGCTCCTGTTAAGCATGAAAGACTGCAGAGTAAGAACACATGACCTTGATCATCTGCTCTCTTCACACTGAATCCTACATCCTAAGACCAAAAGATGATGATATTTTCCAATAACTTCTCAATAATGATAGAAATCAATGACTTCCCGATAGATAGACAGATAGACAAATGGACACATATATGCACAGTTGATAGATAGACACATGGATAGATGGTTGGATAGGCAGACAGATAATAGACACGAATAAATAGATGGGTATATAAATTGATGGGTGGTAGAGACGTGGAGAGAGAGAGATAGTATGAAGGATGCATAGATGGATATATACATACATACATGAATGATGGATGGATGGATACATAAATAGATAGAAATAGATACATAGATAGGCAGGTAGCTAGATAATAGACACATGAACGGATACATAGGTAAATAGATCATAGAAAACATGAATGGACAGGCATAGATAGATAGATACATATATATACGTACATACTTAAATAGATGATAAACAGATATATAAATGGATGGTTGGAGAGATAGATAATATGCCAACACATGGATAGACAGATGAATACATATATGGATTATAGATATATATAGAGAGACAGACAGATAGATAATAAATAGATATACAGGTAGATAGGTATTGGTAGATACAGATACAACAAAACTCTATATTTTATTGACACCTTCTCCTTTATGGTTAATTCAGAAGGGTTAGTCCAAGGCCTGTCACTGAGTTGGTGGCAGAGGAGCCAAATGCTCAAGCCCGGACCAAGTCCCACCGGGCATGAGGTGGTCTGACATCTGTGCTGGGTAGGCCCGAGTCCAGGGCTGTGCCTGTCTCCTCTCAGTAACACAGGGGCCCCTTGACCATGCATGTGGATCTAAGAATCCCCTCCAAGACCCTGAGATCCAGAGCTGACCTGAAACATGGATGCATTTGGAGAGGACCCCTACCTGGACAAGTCACCTGGTCCTGCCTAACACTCCAGCCTGGATAACTGTGCTGTGTCTACATGCCTATGTCACTTGTCTCCGTGTCCTGCAGATAAGGGCCTGGTCACCTGCTCTTAGACCTGCCTGGTGGAGGTGGGGCGGCCACTGGACCACCCAGTCTCTCTATTGCACACACCCAGTCTCTGGCTGACCTTCCACCAGCCCCACCTAACCACCTTTTAGATGCTGCATTGAGCCTACTGGACTGGACTTCCTCCCTATGGATACAGCTGGCCACAGCTGGCTCTATGACCACAAGAAGCAGGTTGATTTCCAGGGCCCCAGCCCCTCCCTGTGGGCCTCTCTCATCTCACTGGAAGCAGTGATCTGAGCCAAGAAAGGACAAGATGTCTAGTGAAATGTAACAGGGAGGGCAGCTTGCTGAGACGGAGTCAGGGGGACATTCACAAAGGCAAACGGGTGCAAAGATTCAAGGCCCCTGATCATGAAGCACATCTCTAGGCCTCAGCTCTTCACCCTGAAATACACACTTCACAGGGTGCTCCGAGGATCATGAAGAGCCAGAGAGAGAGTTGCACATGCATGTGCGATCTCCTGCAGACCACAGGCCCATCAGAACAGAGGCTGTGTTTGGTCTGTCTCCCCATCATCCTGACACTTAGTTCCATACTCACAGCACCAGGCCCCATTCCTGACCCTACATAGCACTGCAAAATTTTGGAGAGTGAATAGCTACATGCTTTGATTCTCTCCCAGGTACATGCATTTTGGTCATACAAGCAGTATCTCAGGCCACTTGTATGACCAAAATGCACGTACCTGGGACATCACCCCACTCCCAATGGCCAACATGTATGTACCCGAGACATCATTCTGTCCCCCAGTGGCCAACATGCATGTACCTGAGATATCACTCCAGACCCAATAGCCAACATTCATGTAGTTAAGACATCGCCCCACCCCCAATGGCCACCATAAATGTACCCAGGACATTATCCTGTACCCAATGGTCAAAATGCTGTGTGCCACCCTACGGGACAGAGATGAAAGAGTAGAAAATGTTACCAGCAAGTCAGACAGGATGGAGGGTGGGGTAGGGCTTGAGGGGTAGGGCTATCTTCAGTACACAGCTCAACTTGAGGCTACTGGGGTCCCAACTGTGAAATTTCCCAGCATTACAGAGTCTCAGAACATTTTATAGGGAGGGGGCATTGGGATTCATCTAGTCCAAACCACCCCTCAACACACACATGCGTCTAAGGTTAGAATCCCTTTCCCAACACATCTAGCACTTGCTTCTCAAATGATGGAACCTCCCTCCCCCCACCGCCAGCCCTCGAGGACACACATATATGAACCAGGCATGCGCATCTTCCTGCAGCTTCCGTTTCAGCCAAAGCATTTGGAGGAAATATTACCGTCACGTTACAGCCAGCACAAGCATATTGTGGATTAGATGTGAGATGTGTGTGAATTTTTAAGAGAACAAATAAGACTTCAAAGAAATGCCATGCTCTCTCTGGACCCCTTCCGGCAACAGACGCCCAGTCCTTCGGGGGTACAGGTTTAATATTCCCTCTCTTCTGGAGTCTGCGGAGGGAAAATTCATACCTCCAGTGAGATGCTGTGTTCCTCTCTGTCATCCCAGACAAGCCATTTCATCTCCCTTTGCCTGGGCACAGCCTCCTGCGTGCGTGCTCTAGCTCTGTGATGCACCGTCACGTTAAGAAAAATAAAATAACCAATTCTTCCTTTTTATATTCAGTAAAGGAGACATACTCAACAGTATTAACTTCTTTCCAGACAGACAAGATAAGCTTTTTGCCAGCCTCCACAAGGATACTTAGCACCCCTGTTGCAAAAATGGAGGTGGATCTTGGTCCACAGAAGCCAGGAAGGATGAAGAGTCTCCGGTGGGAACGTCGCACCGTATGGGAGAGTGGGCACCGTGATGAGTGCTGGTCAGGATGCAATGCTCGGAGTATTTGCTGGGAAATAATAGCAATGCATTTTGCAGAGTATACGGGGCTGGGCAAAACACTAAATAATTCAAAAATCATTGTGACCTTGCCTGGGGGACTTTGTGAGCAACAGAATGGTCTAGAATAATGACCGACCCAATGACATTCTGGCTCACAGACAAGAGGCAACATTCAAAGGCTGCCTCTGGTCATCCCTGACCTGAGGGACACTCGTTCTGGTTGCCAAGGAAGAGGCCAGTTACTCGGCATGGCATCCTTCCTTTGCTGCAAACAACACAGCAGAAATGAGGAAGGCACACACACCTCTAACCTCTCAACAGATCACAGTGCTTAAAGGATAATCACTGCCTGAAAGTTCTTTGTATAACTATGTGTTCTCCTGAGAAGAAAAGGACTCTGTAAATGCTGCTAGATGAGTAATGTTGCCTGAATCACCTTGGACAGAGCCTGCCACAGAGTAGAACACAGATTTCCTCTCAAAGGTCCCACTGGGGTATTTCTTTCTTTCCTTCCCTCCTCTTTCTTTCTTTCTCTTTCTTTCTTTCTTTCCTTCTTTCTTTCTTTCTTTCTTTCTTTCTTTCTTTCTTTCTTTCTTTCTCTCTCTCTCTCTCTCTCTCTCTCCTTCCTTCCTTCCTTCCTTCCTTCCTTCCTTCCTTCCTTCCTTCCTTTTTTGTTGGAGTCTCACTCTGACTCCCAGGCTGGAGTAGAGTGGCACTCCAGTCAACATACAGGGTTCTGGCAATCCTTCCACCTCAGCCTTCCAAGTAGCCAGAACTACAGGTGTATGTTACCATGCCTGGCTCATTTTTTATTTATGGTAGAGATGAGGTCTCACCAAGTTGCCCGGGCTGGTCTTGAACCTGCGGGCTCAGGCAATCCACTCACCTCTGCCTTCCAACGTGCTGGAATGACAGGCTGAGCCACTGTCGTTTAGATGTTGTAGTGCTTTGTTACGGTGAGGTGAGCAGACTCACACACCTTCCCACATCTTACATCAGCACATTACATTCTCAAGTTCCCTTGGTACTTTAATCAATGACAGCATCTCCAAACATCACCTGTTTTGTGATCTGACTTGTGCACCCTCTATATGAGCGTTTCCCAAGCTATCTACGGTCAAGGATTCCTTGTTTTATTTCCAATTCATTGGTACTTATATTTTTGTCTCTTTGTGTTGTTTCTTGAAACTGGGTCTCTCTATGTTGCCTAGGCTGGACTTGAAATCTGGGCTCAAGTGATCCTCCCACCTCAGCCTCTTGAGTAGCTGAGGTTACAGGCCCTATATTTGTGCTTTTTAAAAAAAACATTAGGAAAATGGAATTAGAGACAAACAAAATACAAAGTCCAACTTCTTACTGTTAGATTCAACAGACCTAACATTACTCCCTCAAATTGCTATAAAAGATTCTAAATGCTTACTCTCAGCTTTTGTGCTCAATTGCAGGGACTCTCAGCTTCTGTGCTCAGTTGCAGGGACCAGTAGCATCTCATGGGCAGACACCAGTCCATGGACCTCACTTTGAGTAGTGCTGTGATTTGGATCCTATGAGACGTTTTTTGAGCCTATGTCTTTACTAGAGAGTCAGAGTAGGTTGGAATTCTGAATGGTCCTGTGATGATCAATTATCCATAGCTCAGTTTCCTCATGGAGCCCAGCTCAGAGTTGTTGTGAGAATGATACACATGACCCTTAAGACAAAAACTTCAAATAAGATAACCCACACATGCATATCATTCCGGGACATCAGCATGATGGATTTTCAAGCCCTCAACACTGCTTTGGAGACTCTGGGCACACAGATGTCTACCACGTGAAGTTGTGTTGTGAGCATGTTATTTAATCTTTGCTGAACTTAGGTTTATCACTGATTGCTTCCAGATCCTTCCATAATGTTGGCATCCTGATTAACCCCCACCGGTAGCTGCAGGTGGCCACACCCCACGAGCTTCCTGCAATTCCAGCCATTACTCAGCAATGCTCAGTGATGCAAGGTCACTCAAAAACACCATCTGTCCAAGCTCCATGCCCCCTCCCACCCCAAAGGAAAGGAGAAATATTATTCTGCTCCATCTCCATTTTTCTCCTCCTCCTCGTAAACACATGTGCACGCGCGTGCACACACACACACACGCATGCGTGAATCTAAAGTTAGGCTTGCCTTGACCGCTACTTCTAAATTAATTTTTTTCCCTCAGGCATTTGTTGACACTTCTTTTCTGTTCTTTCCCCCACAGAACACAGATGTCTTCAAAAGCACCAGGCCTGAGAACACCTCATGTATCCTTGCAAATCAGATTTTTAAAAAACTTTCTCCCCATTCATACAAATCCTTGCTTTTCCATTCACCCTTTCAGTGGAATTCACTGGCAGTGCCTTCTGAGAAATGTATGTGTCAATGCAGAAAAACAAACCTAAGATCCTCTTGAATCAGATTAAGGGGCCTCGGTCCCAGGTCCCTCCTAAGAACGAAACCAGCAAGAACCGTGTCAGGCTCTCAGGTGACATTAACTCGGAACCCTGGGGGTCCTTGACAAGGACCCGTTTGGAATCTAAAATCAGTGGATTTGCAGAGATCCATGTGGCTCTCCAACCAGGACACAAGTTTTAAGTCACAAGTTTTGCACAGCTTCTGCTGCAGGATAGGGACTGTTTGGATCATGTGTGTACACAAGCATCAACAAACATCCTGAAGTATGAGGACTGCCCCTCTTCCCCCTCTATGGACTGTGACAAGAATTTACCAGCTCTCACTGATGATACTCTTATCACTGGGAGATCATCATACACACAAACAGAAGATTGGGAGTCACCCACATTTAACTTTGTCCCCAAGAACTTAGTGCAGCTTGTGCCCAGACTCTACTTTCTGCCTCAATTCCACTTTGTCTCCTAGAGCCATTAGTTTCTTTTTCTAGAGCCCCTGTGGGTCTCCAGTAGCCCCGGACTCTCATGCCGCCATGGCCACCTTGGCCCTATGCCGGCTGCACACCTGCTGGCCTGCCTCATCGTCAGAACTCCCTGCATTGCAAACTCCAGCACTTGTGTCTGCACTAACGCGTGCCCAAATCCCTCTTCCTTTCCCCGGACTCTCTTTCACCCTCCCCTGTTCAGGCCTGGCTCTGACCTTTCCTTCCAGTCTCTTCCTTGAATACTTCAAGAGCCCTCCAGGGAGACCCCACTGGCCCAGCTCCACCGGTCGGCTCTAAAACACCTCTCTCTCGCCACAGCAGAGCAAGACTCCGGTTTCTTTCGCCTTGCGACAAGTGTGCTCTCAAAACTTGCAGCACGAACTGTGTATTTTTAGGTTTAGATTTGGGGTCTGGATTTCTAATTCCTAGTTTGTTCTCAAGTCCGATCTCAGCAGTGGGAGGGTGGGAAGTGGGCGGGGGACTGAGAAGGATCTCAGCCAATGAGCACAGGCACCTCCGCCTCCTGTCGGTGCGTGGACGGCCTTCTGACCTTGAGCCATGGGGTTCTTCAGACTCAGCTCTTACAGCTCCAGTCACTCTGACCTTCATTTTACTCCTGGCCTATAGTATCATCTTATCATTGCCTTAAAAACGACCAGGTGATGGCTCTTGTCTTGAGCATCCCAGTGTCTAGGTAAGATCAGTGTCATATGAGTTTGGGGGGCACCATGAGATAAGCTAAGGGGGCATATGCAGAGGTTGCAGTGCCTGGGCTCACTTTCTTCCCAAGTAGGCTTGGAAGATACAGTAGGTAGAATCATGTCTCCCCGCAAAATATGTCCAAGCCCTTACCCCTAGTATCTGTGACTGTGACCTTAGTTGGAAATAATGTTTTTGTAGATGTGATCAAGTTGAGATGAGGTCCCATTGGACTAGGGTGGGCCTTAGTCCAATGATTGGTGTCCTTAGAAGATGAAAATTACAACACAAACACACACACATGAAGGCCATGAGAAGACACAGAGACAGACAGACAGAAAGGGGAGATAGCCTTGTGATGATAGGGATAAAGATAGAGACTGACATGTCTAGAAGCCCAGGCACACCAAGGCTGCCCAACAGCCACCAGGAGCCAAGAGAGAGAAGCATGGGAGGTTTCCTTCTCAAAACCAGCCCTCCTGTATCCTTGATTTTGGATTCTGGCCTCCAAGGCTGTTTAAGAAAAAATAGCTATTGTTTGAAAACCCCCAGTCTGGGATGCCCTGTTACAGCAGCCAAGGGAAACTCACACAAAGGATCTGAATTTCCAGCCCACCAGCCAGGTTCACCCTCCTTGACGCCAGGGCTCAGGGTGGAGCGTGACAGCCCTGGGAACCTGGCCCTGCCATGAGGTGGTGGCTGGCTCCTGCCACACTCTTCTCAGATTCCTTCCATCTGGGGAGCAGCCAGCAGCGCCTCCCTCCCCGCTCCAGCGCTGGAACTACATCTGGAAACTCTTCTCACCCTTAATTGTTCTTAATGCTTTAACACACTGAGTGACTAATGGGCTCTAATTGGACAGCTTCAGCACGGAGCAGTGGCCTGGGGAACTCACTGACAGCACCCTCTGTGACCCACCCAGCCTCCTCAGCTGCTCACTCACGCAGCTCAAAAGTCACCAAGAAGAATTATTGGCCCGTATTTCTATTTTTTAAAAAATCACGCCAGTGCCAAAAAGTAGTGTTATCCTTCAACCAACAAATATAGGGCAAAGAAACAGATAGAGGAGAAGCCAAAAGCAGATGGGACAAAATATCACAAATGCCACTGGGGTCTGTGACATCTGTCTGGAGACAAACAGAAGAGTTCTTGGAGGCAAACCCAACGCTAGCCAATTAGGTGGATATTAAGGATTACAGTCACAGATTTCCCCCGAAGGGGAAAGGAGAGGGGAAAAGGCATGTCTGATATCATCTCCTCCCTCCCTACCCCTGTGGGTGAGGTGTAGGGAGGGCCAAGTTACCAGAACTGCAGAGAAAGGATCAGAAGATGGAGAGGCTAAGCAAAGAGGCAGGTTGAAAGTTAGGGGGCCTTGGAAGAGAAAGTGCAGAAAAGCTTAAAGTGCATGAAATTCTTCATTGGGGTGGGGGAGGGGGACA